>NC_142354.1:24362144-24522407 GCF_059441175.1 Urocampus carinirostris
TCAGCGGTTAAATACTCCCATAATCTCTGGTGCCTTCCCCTTTCCTTTTTTTTTCCTATCATTAATTCTCTGTCTTAATAAATTGTGTGTACTCTTTCAATTGGCCTGATTCATTGAATCAATTTTCTCGGGATTAGTAATTCATATCAAAACTTAAAGAACTCAAAGTAATAACGTTATTTTTTATTGTTTTATCATTGTGGGAAATTCTAGCATCCTTCAGAGAAAAAAAGATTTATGGTGGAGCACAAGCAATACCTAGAGGCAAATTCGTTTACTAATAGCATTAAAGAATAATTTGTTTCAATTCTTACGATTTTCAAAATTAAAGCTAGAAAAATCCAAACAAAAATATAGGTTCTTTTATTGGTAAATCTGACTGTGCTTCACTAGACTCAAACCTCACCGCACATCACTGACGGGACTAAAACATGATCAAGTGGAGCACTGAACTGAAAACACCAAACGTAACGTTACACTTTTGGTTAAGAAAATTTCATTCTCCCACCGTTCGAAGTGGTTCAGCTCAAACTAAAAGTTTCAGAACATCGCACTTCTCATGTTCCTTATCGAATCGATATCAACACTTTCATTTCATTTCACGGCTATCCACTTCACAGACTTCCGTCGTTTTTCCGACAGCGCAAAACCAACCGGACATGCTCTGAAATGGCATTCTGCAGAGTCAACTTCACTTTTTTTTTTTTTTTTACTGGCAAGACTTTCGTCTGCCGCCTCAGCATTCTCAGCAAGCCTGTGTTCTCCAAGTCCAAATGTTCTCCTTTGCCAAGCCCGCAACCTGTTCCATTTTATCCCATCTCGGCATTGTTCTCGCTGTCCTCCTTTTTGTCTGATCCCTCTCTTGATCTCTGGGATTTTTCCGTCGCCTGTCGTGGCCTTGGAAGGGAGGGGTCAAGGTTATGCAACACCGGGATTATTTCAATGGACAAATTGAGTCCGACAAGTTGAAACCACAGAACATAGACGAGGTTCAAACACATTCCCGAAGAATCAGTACGAAGAGATCACAGGATTTGTTAATATAGGGGGTCTAAACCACATAATAGTTTGTGGCCCCCCAAAAAATAATTGAACATTTTTTTACTATTTTTAGTTTTTGGGGTGGTTTTGGTTGTTTTCCGGTCCGTTTTTGATCGTTTTTGCGGTGGTGTCGTTTCATTTGTTGTTTTTGTCGCTTTTCTGGTCTTTTGATTGTTTTTTGGTCAATTTGAATTTTTAGGTACGTTTCTTTTTATTTTTTGGGGGGTCGTTTTTGGTCTTTTTTTAGAATTTTGTGGTCAAATGAGTCCGTTTAGTTTTTTTCCTGGTCATTTTTCAGTCGTAGTGTCATCGATATGACACTGGTTTAAAGAAGTACTGAGACCATAGGGGACATGTAATTGAAGCATTAATTCCTTCTCTGGATGGTGAAAACGGCAAAAGTACATAACGATGCATTGAGTGTCAATAAGTTCACAAAAAGAGCATAACTTGACATCTGTCTGAACTATTACAAATATGACATTGCCTTCTAAATTCTGGTAGTTTGGTGCCATTTTTTTTGGATACATTTTCCGGTTGCTCTCTGGGTCTTTTTTGTTTTTGGTAATTTCTTGGTCGATCTTCATTTTAAAGTTAGTTTTTGGTCATTTAAAAGTCTTTTTGTGGGCGTTTTTTTGGGTTGTTTTATTGGTTGTTTTTGGTCATATTTTTACCAGAAGTAGCCAAAAGTAGCCATGTTCAGAGCACTCCATGTTCACGGTTTTGTTCATTTTTAGAAGGCTGAACTTCAGTCATTCATATCTCCTGTATTGTTATTATTTTATTTATTTATTCCTAATTGATTGATTTCCTTATTCGTTTTGAAAAGCTATGTTATCTTTTTATTTTTAGTTAAAAATTAACATATTTGAGAACATTAGAATGTTTTATCAGAGTTTTTCTGGTGAAAATCCTGATACAGCCAAGCCTCACCTGGACTTCCAGCGGCCCCTGTGTTAATTGAGTTGAAGACCCCTGGTATAGTTATATATAGTTAAAAGATGGAAAATATGTGTATTGGACGATCAAATTCTTATTTCGAGATATTTTCCAATTTCAAATAACACCCTTACTCGCCTACACTCTGTAAGCTGCTACAATTGGAGACGGGTCACCTCAACCTTGTATCATAAATCTAGTTTTACTGACCCCTTCTCAAAGAAGCTCAACCTAGTAGCCCGTTTTAGACTGCCTGTAAAAACTAACATTTTTTCCATGTGAGTGAGTCTAGAATCATTGGAATTGTTGGGGTTTCGAAGAAAGATTACGGTGGTTCTGTTTTTGGAACCTTGATGTTGGAATTTGCCGATTTTATTGCAGTTAAGTAAATTATAGTTTGTGTGTGCTTTATTGAGTCACTGCCAAACCTGCTCACTGCTCCTCCCCAAAAATGGCAGATTATTTTGTCATATTATTAAAATTGTATTCTCTATTGAAATAAGAAAAATTAACATGAACAAAATTAAACTAAATTTTAAGAATAAAATCAAATTATAAAGTAAATGTAGCAAAATGAAATAGTAATATAATAATAATGTAAAAAATAAAAACATAACATACAATATAAATAATAAAATAAAATTATATGTAAAAATTACCTACATTTTGTTCATTTTAATCATATCATTTGGTTTGTAATATTTATAATTTTTCGTTATTTAAGATATTTTACAAAATGAGCAAAAATATACACCATACCGTATCATTTTAAATATGACTCTTTTATTTTACTTTACGTTTCAGTAATTAATTTTAGTAAAGTAATCAAAAAATACTCAAGCAAATTATTTGATCTAAATTTCATGCATTTTTTAAAGAACTATTTAGGTCTAAGAAGTTAAAAAATATCCATGATTACAAAAAAAATTCTTGAGTAAAATGATCTGCAAGTGAAAAGAGAAAACGTTACTTTTTATATGATATATCACCATGAAGTCAAGGAACTGTTTATATATTTTTTTCAAACTACATAATTTGTTTGAGATTATATTTCAACCAACAAATTGTTCATGTTCTGAATTTTTTTTTCCGTAACAAACAGGACGTTTTTTTAAATACGTATTGTTAAAGATTTAAAAAGAAACCTTTATTGGTGCCATTTTTGTAAACATACAAATAATAAACTTGTTATTTTCTCATTAAGATGTCTAAAATGTTGATACAGTGGTACCGCTACTCACGAGTTGTACTCGTTGCGGGAGTAGCTTTGTAACCTGAAACATTTGTAAGTAGAGACGCCTTCTGAACTTAGATGCGCTTATAATAATAATAATAATAATTTCCTTTGTATTGTCATTCTTTGTAACAATGTACACAGAACGAAATGTCGATACACCTGACCCGTTGTAGCGAGTCGATCCGTTCCAAGCCCCGCAAAAGTATTATATATTTTTTTATAAATTAGAAAAGAGCAGTAGAACATGAAACTAATATACATTAGTGTTAGATTACCTGTCACGGTTGCCATGGCGCCCAGTTGGCCCCCGTCGTGTGGCGCCAGCTTCTGTTATGGTTGCCAGGGCGCCCAATTGGTCCCGCCCGTGGACACCAGCTGAAACTCGTTGAAAGATTGCTCCCTGTCACTACTTAAACGCTGGCCTGTGAGACGCCCTTCGTCGGAGCATCTGCAAAACTGTTTGAGAAGCTCTGTTTTGCCAAGCCCTGTGAATTTTTTTCCTGTGTTTTTGCTCCTGTTTTGCTCTCACCACGATCTGTTTGATTTTGACCACTTCCGCGTTCCGAGCAATCCACTCCCCGCGACCAATGATCTCCGGATCGAGTGTGCGCTCCTTTCTCTTCTCCCCAATATACTGTGAATAACGTTACGCGAGTGGGTTCTGCTTCTTGTTTCCTGTCCTGGTCCTGACATTACCGCACAATAAACATTAAACAAGATCGCGTAATGTAAAATAAAATAAATAAAAAGAGTAAAATAATAAAAATATTGATTTTACTTTTTTTGTTTACTGGTCCTCAGCAGTGTTTTTTGCCTCACGTTTCTCGAAAAACGGATTCGATAACGTCTGTTTTTGCTGGCTTTTGACAATCCGTCGGAAAGGCACGAGGCAGATGTCATTATAATGAGCGATAGCCCTACCTTTTCTGAGTGATTCCTTTCCACTAATTCTGAGACTTTAGGAAACTTCAAAATGTTTTATTTGGGCTGATGGAATGATGGCTGCGTCCTCCTCATGTCATATTTTCCTCCTAATGGTTTTGCTCAGCCTTTCTCAAGGTTCTTGGGGGGGGGGGGTGTACCCATTGCAGCAAGATAGTAGACAGCAGACAATTACAGTATGTCAGCTCCCTTTAAATGAGCCACATGTTATGTAAAATACATTTTAAAATGTCATCCTAAGGGTACTTTAAAAATAGAAAAACACAATTATATGATAGTTCATGTATTTTTGCTTATATTCAAACCATTATTGTTTTTTAAATAAACGTTTTTAAAACACTTGTGGCTACTAAATAATACACAATGTCCATTTAATGAAAATATCCCCCAATAAAAAATCGACCCACATTTACAAAATATGACCAATCATTGATATTTCTTCTAAACTACACTAATACTTTGGTATTCAACCTTTTTTTTATTTGAACACCGAATTCCAATAGAAATTCATTGTATTTTGTTGGATACTTGCTTTTGGTTTGGTTTGAACAATTTTATCGACACTATTAACAGCAAATAAACAATGTGAGGTTTGAACAATTTTTCTCGACAATTTTAACAGCACTTAAGCATATTCACAATTTCGTTATATCTGACAAAATGACGTTTTAACAATTTTTACCGACATTTTCAACACAATTTCACTATACAAATTCCAAAATACCCAAGATAAAATGTACCTAAACTAACATCCATCTATCCATCCATCCATTATCTGCACTGCTCATCCTCAGTAGGGTCGCGGGAGTGCTCGAGCCTATCCCAGCTATCTTCGGGCAATGGGCAGGGGATCACCCTAAACTGGTTGCCAGCCAGTCGCAGGGTACACAAAGACGGACAACTCACTCGCTCATTCACACAAAGGGAAAATTTCGGCCAATTAACCTGACTTGCATGTTTTTGGAATGTTGGAGGAAACCGGAGTGTCCGGAAGAAACCCACGCAAACATGGGGAGCACATGCAAACCCCGCTCAGGAAGGCTGGTAGGTGGATTTTAACTCTCAGAACTAGACGCCCTAAACACTCAGCTGCTGTGCTGCCCCAAACAAACATATGTCCCCAAAATGTCAATAAAACTTTTACTTAAGCAACAATTACTTAAATGTCTAGATTGGCTTGTTCTTTCAGTTCATTTATTCCTTCTTCTCCTCCCTTTTTCTGTTCTGTCTGTTTTTGTTCTACTTCTTAATATTAGTAGCTCAAATGGCCACTCTTCTTTTACTCTGCGTTTTTTTTTGCTGTGCTCGGGTGTGAAAATCGATGTAAAAATGACTTTGTTTTAATCAAATACCAAATTGTTTAAAAATACATGTTTGAATACCGAAGTATCACTGTATGGAAATTTTAAACATGATGTTGTAGACTTTAATACACATACAGGTATTAGCCGAAGTATTACAGTATGACGGAGCAATTTATGATAGTGAGTTAGAATTACTGTAAAGCCTGCTCCTTTTTTTTTTACGTTTTCAACACTGCGGCCTACAATTCTATGCAGCTGTTTTTTGTGCGCAAGCAGGGGGATGGACGCAAGGGTGTCTGACACGACTTTGGATGCACGCCGGGGCCCTTCCTGCGGATCTCCCCAGCTGTAGTCCCCGTATCAATGCGGCGTCCCGTCTAGTGGCTCAGAATGGTGCAGATTAGGGCTATCTATCTGATTAATTAAAACAAAACACGGCACAGACACGCGGCGCGTGATGATGCTATGTGATTTCTGCCAAGTGCTCTGAATGTAAAAGTGAAGAAACTCAATGAAGAACAGATAAACGGCTTGAATAACTATAACTCCTTCCGGTAGCCAAATGAAGGACATTCCCACCGTCCCTTTGGAGTATGATCACGATCTAGGCAGAATCACCCATCATGCCAATTTTATCAATAATTACTGCTGTCCTAGTTGATTGTGACTGACAGCTGCGAACAAAGTCTGCAAACAAGTGTTTCTTTTCTGCCCTTGACATTTCTTCGATTATTTTTTTTAAATAAGTTACTCAGGTGCGGTCCGTAGTCCGGAATTTACAGTAGGTTCGCATTTTAAAATGGGAGCTCAACATTTTCAAGTGTCACCCTGCAAGATTTTACACTTGAGTTTCTAGAGAGTATGATGAAGGGAAGTACCATTTATGACCATATTATAGCGCTCAGCAACAGCTAGCGTCGGGGCCCAAATACCGTAGCTGACTTTTGTCCAGCTGGCATGGGATCAGAACTCACTCATACACTAGTCATAATCACCCTGTGATTGACCGGCACAGTCCACGGCGCCGTCCAGCTTTTGTCCTTGTTAAGTGGGAATAATCCTTTCTGCCGTGACCTTGAACAGAATACGCCGTCCAGGATTTTTTTTTTTTTTTGCCCCCGTGTTACATACTAGAACATTCTGATAGGAACTTACTGAAATATACACTTAATTGGTTCTGATTAGCAAATGAGTGTGTGATTTATAAGGTTATAGTACTGTTACGGTTGACTGGTACAGGCCTGTTTCACCCTGCCCCTCTGGCCCAAATCCCAAGCCCGTCAGGATTCCCATTAAAGCCCCCTCTGTCACGAAGGGCCGCCGGGTCAAGTTTCTCTTGGCCCTGCTACAAGACCGAATGAGAGCAACCGACGACGGGAGGGGGATTAGTTAGCGATGAGTGACTAAGTTTTCTCGCATTTGCACATAAAACAAACACTCCCTTTTATGTTAGCGTGCAATGTCGTTTCTTATAAAATCCTATTAAAATCACTCGGCGTCATATTTACGGTGTTAACTTTACATCCATGAGGTTGCGGTAAAGTGTTGTGCTTGCTCTTACCACGGTAGACACGATATCATAAATGAAAATTTGAGACTAGGACCTGGTATGTTTTTATGTTACCAAGAGCACAGGAATAACTCCCGTTCACAAACAAATAGAAAACATTTACCGGCAGGTGTAGGGAAAAAAATGCCTCCACGGCTACTAGACAGATATAAACAAGAGATTTGTGATACGGACAAAAATGTATACCTTGATAGTCTTAATGCTAAACCATTACCCTTATTATGAAAACTGGTATTCGTAAAATTGTCTTTATTGTAATCATCTTCTCAAGGTATCAAATTTTCCATGCTCACGCACAGGTTTTTCTTCCTTATTGCGCTTTCAATTAAGGTTTACTGTCATATCACAAAATGGAATATCGTTGTCACCAACACGCCATTACCTTGAAAAATTTTAAATTTTCCTTTTCCCTAAAATAAATTCTTTCACTCTGTTTCTGGTAGACCAGCATTTTCCCAGCGAAGGCTCTGAGTATTCCGACAGTTTCGAGAACATTCTCTTATTACCTATATTTTATGTTGATGATGTCTGTGTATTGTCTGTACAGCCCTTTGAGACTTCTTGTGATTAAGGGCTATGCAAAAACATGACTTGACTTAGCGTTAGACTACCGCTTTTTCCCTCCTAACGATTTTAAACAAAGTCGAGCGTTTTTTTTTTTTTCAAATGTAAACAAAAACATGTGACTCGAGAAAAGTATTTTAGTCAGCGGCTGCTATATCTTGAAGCAAGACTTAGTCCTTGTGCGTGAATTAACCGGTCTAACGATCACATTAGATTTCCATTTCGGTAAAAGTTTGCCACTTCTGGTTTTAAATAAGCACGTGTTGTTGTTGTTGTTTTATTAGATAATAATAATAGAGTGCCCAATAACAACTGCCACTTTTAATGTTAAAAGGTTGGTATCTATGGTGTATTACCTGTTGAATATTTAAGGCTACAATAACATTGCTAGCTTGATGCTAAACCAAAATTGGAAATACTGTGGATAGTTGGCATGTTTGATACTACCCTTTTCTCTACTGATTTCAATATGAGTACCTAAATGGATAAAATTAAGTTTTATATTGGCCACCACTAGTCTAAAGACAGCATTTGGACTTTGTGTTAGTAAAGTATGAATTAAGTATCAAAATCCACATGTTGCTGTGGGGCGGCCATGTCGAGAATTTGTGCCGAGGGATGATGACATCGATGTTGACTAGGGGTCTACTAACAACCACCTTTTTCCTAAAGATTTATGACTGTTCATTAGCTTAATTCTGAGAGACACAAATTCTTTCTAACTCAACGACCACTCTTAGAATGGCTGCTGAGATGGATACAGACAAGTGGATATTGATTTTTAACCTGTAGTGTACCGACAAAAAATGCCAAATTTAAAGTAGCTGTCACAACTGGAACAAACGGTGGACCCAAATGCATAACGTTTCACACAATTCTTTATTAAAGGATCGCGGAAGTAAGGGACAGGGAGAAAGACAGCGATCTGGTGCTCGCTAGACAGGTGGAACAGGAAGTCCTCTCGGCCGATGACAGATGGCGAGGCGGACAGGCGGGCCGGGAGAACGAAGCGTGATGGTGGATTGGAACAAAGTCGGGTAGCCGGGACGGGAGGATGAGGCTCGGTCGGGGATCGATACAGGAAATAGGGACAAGGCAGGATACGGGCAGCCGAGACAGGAGAACGGAGCTTGGATCGGGGATCGATACAGAAAACGGAAATAGGTAAGATACGAGTAGCCGGGACAGGAGAACGGAGCTTGGATCGGGGATCGATACAGGAAACCGAATCATGCAGTATGCGGGTAGCCAGGACAGGAGAACGAAGCTTGGAACAGGGATCGATACAGGAAACAGAATCAGGATACGGGTAGCCGGAAGAGGAGAACGGAGCTTGGATCAGGGATCGATACAGGAAACAGGTCGGGATCAAAACGGGAGCCAAAGTCCAAAAGTGCTTGCCTTGCATGCGCTGAGGTTCGCAGACTGACTGACTTGGAGTGAACGAGAATGATGGGCTTAAATAAGAGGAGAACTAAATAGGGAAGGAGTGGCCGCTGGGGCTGAACGAGTGAGCACAGGTGAGGACAATTGGCAAATCATGACAATAGTAGAGGATCATACAACAGAATATTGTTGCAGTCTTTCGGGTAGACTTCCGCTTTGTCTCTTACCAGCATTCAAATACAGAGTAAAGATACAATTAATCTTTATTTGCCCATTTCTTGCCCCAAAGTTTTTTAGATTAGCCAGACGCCACTCGCAAAGCAGCCACTGTGGCTATATTTTCTGACTAACATGAATTAACCAGAGAACATTGAGGCAACCCATCCTAATGTTATTTTACTTAAAATTAAAGTCATGGACACGCTGTTTAAGGCAAAGTGAAAAATACGCTGTTAGTGTTCACATCGCATCAGGTTTTCCATAAGATAAAAACTATTGTCGAATATATTCTTTTTTTCTCTCCACGAAATAATATCAAAAGATTAAAAAAATATTAGGACATATAAGAACATAAGGAGTGAGGAATATGTTCCCTTTTGGTGTCATAATAGTCTGTGGTTTGCAACAATCTGTGGTTTGTGCAGCCCTTTGTAATTAGGGGCTATACAAATAAACATGACTTGACTTGACTTGACTCGACTTGTTAGAAATTTTATATTTTTTCTGTTTTTAACCATGGAAAAACACACTAAAATGAATGTATTATGTCAACAGCTTGGCCTTTTGTAGAGTGCATCCACTGCTATGTTTCTACTTGATGTGGGAAGAAAGATGAGAGGCCATTCATACCTTTGTTTATTTTGCTTTTCTTTGTCTCAGCCTTCATCTCCCCACACTTTTCTTCATCAGTGTGAGCTCGGACGCTGCAGCTTGGAAAATTCCACACTGCAGCAAAGAGAAGGGTGGCACAGGATGTTACAGAGGGGGGGGGGGGGGGGGGGGGTGAAAAAGGTGCAGGTAAGAAGCTGGTGGAAGGCTCGAGATATTTTATTTTTTCAACACAGTAATCAACCATGCATTGATTTTGAAAACGATGAAAAACAAAATGCTGTACTTGAATATATTGCAAAATAAATCGTCTCACGGCCATGTTCAGGCACAAAAATAGGGCAGTAATTTGACACAGGAAATACCAACCCTATAATACAATAGGCATAGGAGAGCTGCATTGTGAATTCGTACAAAATCGAATCGACGCAGAGCGTCAGCGAATGCTGCAGAAACGTGCAATGATCAGCACGTGTGCCTGGATCGGGGAGAAAAGCACTGCAGTGCCCCGATATCATCACACATTCGTGTATGCAACTCGAAAGGCGACAGCCTCCTGTGCACTGTGAATTACTGTTCAGGTGTACTTGTGGCACGGATTCAAAAATATTAGACAAGCATATCGATAACGCCACAAAACTTAAATCGTATTACAAGTTTTCACAATTGCTTGAGTACGTTTCTAAGATAAGACTTGCAATTTTCAAAATGGTCTTTCTTAAAAAGCACAGAAAAAGTAGCAGAATACTATAGATTACCTGCAAAAGCTAGTATTTTGAGCAAAAGTCTTAGTCTATTGTTCATATTCAAATTCCTGTGTCAATGATGACTGAATGACAAATCATTGTTTTATTTTGTACAGACAGGACAGTCAAATTGGTTAGTCATGTTCACAATGAAACCGTTACTATGGTGGAAGGGTTTAATTGACAGAACCAGAACAGGCAGGAGACCCAATTGCGTAACATTTAACACAAAGCTTTATTTGGGAATCGAGGAAGTCAGGCACGGGGAAACAAACAACAGCGATCCGGTGCTCGCTCGGCAGGAGGAACAGGAAGCCCTCGAGAACGGAACGTGGTTGGAGGACGGAAGCAAGTTCGGGCAGCCGGGACGGGAGATCGGAGCGTGGTCGGAGGATGGAAGCAAGTTCGGGCAGCCGGGACGGGAGATCGGAGCGTGGTCGGGGGATGGAAACAAGTCAGCTAACCAGGACGGGAGATCGGAGCGTGGTCAGGTAACCGGAGATCGGGAAGCCAGGGGCGGACGAACAGGAAATAGGACAGGACGGGACGGACGGACGTCAGCCAGAGTCAAAAAGTGCTTGCCTGGTTCGCTGACGGACTGACAAGGAATGAATGAGAATGATGTGTTTAAATAGGAGGGGAACCAATCAGGAAACGAGCAGTAGCTGGGGCTAAACGAGTGAGAACAGGTGACATTAATGCTGAAGATTGTTTACAGAATTTTGGATGACAGTTCTGTCTATTATTTGCGTATTCAAATATAGATGATTTTGATTTTAATTTATATTATTCTGGATATTTAATTAATATAAATGATTACTACTGGTATATTGTTACTACATGTTATTAAATTGTTTATTGTTTTTTTAATTAATTTATTTATTCTATTTATTTATTCATTTATTTATTTATTAATTCATTAATTTGTTAATTTATTGATTTATTAATGCAATTTTGATCCTCCATAAGTTTTTTCCTTTGGCTTAGGACTATTGAGATGTATGTTAACCTTTTCCGAGGTCCAGAATTCCAACGGAAAAAATTAAAAAACAAAAAAAACAAAGTTAAAAACGCTCGTTTGTCTGTGTTCCTCTGATGACCTATTTACTTCATATGGGGCTGAATAACAACAGACGTCACAACCATGATCAATCAACCTGCCCGCAGGTTATTTTCCTCTAATATCGATTCCAAAACCATGCTGCGCTAAAGAGTCATTGAGTGGCTAACAAAAGACATTATTTTCATTATATTCAAGTATTTTTCTCTAACACTTGTTGATTTCATGATGAGGGAGGTTAATTTGAAGAGCATTTGCCTCTTTTTTTCCCAATTGTTTCTGTAAAGTTCAGGATAATACACACTTCTGTTTCAGAATGAACAAATTTAATTTTTAAAAAACTATCAAAAAAATGGTCGTATTACAGCCCACTTTTAATCGGAAAAATCTCAAAAATTAAATAGAAATATATTTTTGTTTATACAATTGTCTATATGAATAGCTGGTAACGGTGTTGTGATAAGTGGATGGATGGATGGATGGATGGATGGATGGATGGATGGGTGGATGGATGGGTGGATGGATGGATGGACAGATGGACGGATGGACGGATGGATGGTGCGGAAGCCTTGTTGACAGATGTCAAGTCAAATCATGTTTATTTGTATAGCCCTTAATCACAGAGAGTCTCAAAGGGCTGCACAGATCAAAGACAATTGCAAACTATTATTACAGACTATTATGACACCATCCCCTGATCTAAAACCTACATGAGGGCAAATAATACACAAATATTGTCAACATAAAATATAGGTTATTCATATGCTATAGAACAGAAGTGTGTTTTAAGTTTAGATTTAAACATTTCCACTGAGGTTACAGATCGAATCTCAGGGGGAAGAGCATTCCACAGCACCCTGGCCCGAATGGAGAACCCTCTCGAACCTGCGGATCTCTTCTTGGCTCTTGGGATCACTAGTAGACCAGCGTTTTCAGAGCGAAGGCTCCGGACCGAAACATAGGGGGAAATTATATAAAAAATATATGAGGGGGCAAGTCCATGCAAAATTTTGTATAAAACCAACAAAAATTTAAAATCACATCTTTCACCAACAGGGAGCCAGTGCAGCTAAAACCGTGGTAACCTCATTGCAACATTTTGAGCTGGACAAATAGTTTGCACGATGAATTAAAAATAATCAGCATTTCCTCTTTCTAATATGTTGTTCCGTTTTGCAACGCTACCAAGACTGTAGTCACTCTATTCATCTTTGTTCGTCTTCATGCTATCATGTAAAATGCTGCCTAACTTTCCGAGTGAATTATTCATTCTTAGGTCACGGTCTGAAATGTCAACAGCTAAGCTCTTATTACAGTGCAACTCTACATGCGCCGGACACTATAGCACGCTAGGTCACTGGAAAGGGTGGAAGGTTGCATGGAGTGTAGCAGATTTCTCAAATTTCCCTTTGTTTCCATTACAAAGGAAAAAGAGAAACCCGCTGGTCTAACAACGTGGATTCGTGTTTATATTCAGAGAGTCAAAAACTAGCAAAAACTAGGATCCCTAACAAACTGTGACTCGGAATGTGGAGCTGGTAAACATGTACTCGAGGGCTGGATTCTTTGTAAACTATTTCCAGGAACTCCACCTCAGTTTTTGGATCGTTTGGGGAACAGTTTATAACTTCCAGCCCGCTATCGTAACTCTCTGTCGACAACATCAGTAAAGCTGTTTTTCTTTTTTTTCATACAAGAACATCCACCAGTCAATTTTCTGTACCATGTATCCAGCTTTTAGGCATGGGCTCTGAAATAATTCCCTACAGATTTCAAGGGATCCATAGGCGAACAATTACACAGTTAATCAACTTTTCCAAGTAGTTTTACTAAATACATGTTTATTATTTGAAAAATACTTTCATATAGTGGAATGAATCATTTGTTTGTCAGAATCAATATAATTTTTGTAATGATCATGACGAAATGAAAGTTTATTGTTTTGTAATTGCTGTCATGTGAAAACATACAGTAAAGGACTATTATCACACCAAAAAATATTGTCGCAGATAAATGTAATATATTGAATATTTATAGAATAAATGTATTAATGACAGATTTTAAAAAATAATTACCTTAATTGTTGCTTCAAACATTGAGAGACTCCTTAGATCACAAACAAACAAAAACATAATTTGGAGATACACTTTTTTCACATGATAGCGACAATATTTTATAACCACTTTTGACTTTTTTAATGGATGCTATATCTTATCCAGTTAAATACTTGCTTTATGGCATCAGTGTCCAAACTAGTCCATGGGAAAATGGAATTTCTCCTCAAAATGTTTTTATTTGTGATGCAAAATATTTCCAATTTGTAACAACAGTTTTTTCTTCATGAAATTATTTATTTTTGTAAAAATCAAAATTAATCTTACAGAAAGTTCATTCAGGTTATCTCGATAAATCATAACAAAAATAATCGTCACGGCCAGAACGGAATCAGGACCCAATTGCATAACGTTAACCACAAGTTTTATTGAAAGAAAGAGGAAGGACTCGTTGGGCGCGGGGAGCAAGTCTCTCGCAATCGGATTGTGATCCGAATACAGAGGTGGATCTTCTGTAGCGGGCGATTGCGATGTCAGGGATGAAAAATGGGTCGATAGCCGGTACAGGAGAGCAAAAACGTGGTCGGGGTCAGAAACGGGTCGTAAGCCGGGACGGGAGAGCAGACGTGGTCGGGATCAAAAACCGGTCGTAAGCCGGGACGGGAGAGCACACGTGGTTGGGATCAAAAACAGGTCGTAGCCGGAGACAAACGGGGAGATCAGGAATGGGCAGGTGGAAAAACGGGTGCAAAAACGGGACAGGCGGGAGTCAGGGTCAAAAAAGGCTTGCCTTGTAACGACAGAGGTTTGCAGACTGACAAAAGGAGAGTGACAGGAACGGGCTTAAAACGGACAGGGAGCCAATCAGATAGCCCGCAGCGGCTCGCGCCAAATGAGCGGACACAGGTGATCCAAATAGGTAATCATGACAATAATATTGATAAAAGTGGCCTTTCTATCCTTTAGTTTTTATTTTAAAATCGACATCAAAGTATCAGTATTGATAAATTGATGCTGTTTTTAATATTGAACAATTGCAAAGGAGATTTCAGACGAGGCCAGTTTGTTGTTTTGACTGTTACATAATTGTTGCGTTAGGCCTATTAAGTTATTGTTCTTTTACCTCCACACCCTTTAGGGATGATTTGCTTTTTGTAACCTTAACCTTCAAGATGTAATAAAAAGAAAAGAGGAGGACTTCCAGACAGGATGGAATTCTCTTATCTGAAAACTTCTCTCACAGCCCCCCTTGCAAGTCAAAACCTATTGATGTCTTCACCCCGTAGTTTGAGTCTCTACTGAAGTTTAAACTTAACAGTTACATAAAACTATTCGGAATCAGCAAATTTTGATATTTTTGCTATCAGAATTTTTTTAGGGTCTCAGAAAAGGGGCGTACAAATATTTTCTTGTAAAAATGTCAAAGAATGTTCGCCTTGCCAAGAATTTTTCTCAAACACTCAGAACGTCAAAAACATATATTCTAAACCACAAACCCAGAACTGTGAAAAACCCCAGCAAACATTATTAAACATAAACTTCACAGTCCATAACATACATATTACATTGACTTTTAATTATTAAATTAACCTGTAAGTTAAACCAAAAGAGTCAAATTGCTAAAGGATCTGTATCAACCGATACACACGACCACAGTATTGATATCGCTTTCAGATTCAAAAATGTAGTATTGAGCAATCCTCACTACTAATAGTAATAGTAAAACTGTACTTTACTAAGATAATCAATGCAAAATAGTGTGACTTTTACACATAGCACATTTTTTTTTACATCCCAGAATAGGAATCTTAAAAGTTGTTACCAGAAACTTACCAAGCTAACAATATTAACTCACAAACTTGCAACGTTTGGATGACCCTTACTTAATCTAAGAACTGATTTTTGCTTGTCTGCTATTGGGTAATGTTTAGAAAACCTGCAGTAAGCGTACTAATAAATGCACGAAGGCCCTTTTTTTCTGATCACTGTAATTGGGTCTTTTTTACTCTAGAACACGCTGTACTCGCTTTAGACATACATCTGTCGTTCGTGCTCCTATTACATAACCGGGTCAACGTATGCGTTTTTTTTCTTTTACTCGCATGCACAAGACTGTGGGGCCTCCCACAAACTGAAGCCCGCAATGATACATTGGGAAACTCTCAAAGATTAGAGTCAGCATGAAGCCATGTGGAGGGAGGAGTCTGCATTTTAGCAGCAGGCCATGTTTACCCTTTTTCCCCCCTGATAAAACAAAAAAAAGAGCACTGAACTTGACAGTCGGTCAACGCTTACAGCATTCATGGCCATGACCTTTACACATAAATAAAGATGAACTTTGCACTTTTTAGTCAGCTGATTGTTTGTGATAGAGTTTGTCAGTAAGTTCTCAGTAGTTTGTCAGTTGTAAGACTAAAATCTGTGAGGTGGATTGAAAGATTCCTGAAGCATCGTGGAAGCAGATTATTTACATATGACATGATGAAGAATTCTTGGAAGTCTATAGGTTGTAAATCTCTCCCTGTCCGTCTGAGAATTCTTTCCGTTAATGTGTTGCCGCTAGCAAGTATACGCTTGTGGGTGTGCGTGAGAATCACAATATTATGGTTCTAGCTGCTGGCGCTCCAAACTCCACGTGACGTTTAGTGCAGCACGTGGAATCCAAAAATGAGGATTTGCAAGTCTGTTTGTTGCTCATCGCTTCTATATACTGTATATACAATCACAGTCCATAATGTAAAGATCGATTAGCCTCAGGAGGAAAATGCTCTGTTTACAGATAGTAGGTCATGGTCCTTTTACATATCTCTTGAATCACGAGAAGTTAATCCGAAGGACTCCAATTTATTTGTTTAGTAGTCTAGAGATGGTGTCAGTTGGTGTTGGTGTCTCTCAGGCTTTTTATCACGCCAGTGAACAAACATTGGTTCTTACCTGAGCCTTAGACAACATTGATTTAACTCCATCCATCCATGCATCCATAATCTGCACCGCTTATCCTCAATTGGGTCGCTTAGGTGCTGGAACCCATCCAAGGTGTCTTCGGGCAGTGGGCAGGGGACACCCTGAAGTGGTTGCCAGCCAGTCACAGGGCACACAGGGACACTCGCTCATTCACACTTAGGAACAATGTGGACTGGCCAATTAGTCTGACATGCATGCTTCTTGGAATGTGGGCGGAAACCGGAGTGAAACACATGCAAGCACGGGGAGAACATGCAAACTCCGCACAGGAAGGCTGGAAGCTGGATTTACTACTACACAGCCGTCATTGTCTTTTAACTCCAACTTTTAAAATATTTGCCCCTTGAGAGGAATGTAAACAAGAGGACTTCTTAAAAACATTACCCGTAAGACATTTAATTGTGAGGAACCTTCGGGTTGACTTCTACTTAAAAAGAACAGTAACTATTATTTAGCACCTCCTAGTTTTAAAAAAAAAACTATTTCTTAAAAAAAAAATCTGGATTGATCGAGATTAAAAGGCTAAAATATGTGCATAAAAACATGCATTTTGTAAATACTCAGAGGATTAGGTCAAGTCAAGTCCCATTTTGTTTAGCCCTTTATTACAAAGTGCCTCAAAAGACGGCACAGGTTACAATTACACCATCCCATGATCTGAAACAAACATGCAGGCAAGGAAAAACTCAAAAACCTCAGCATGAGGAAATTAAGAAACCCTTGAGAATGGGCCTCACGAGTGGTAATACCCCTTCTAGGATGACCGGGGTTTAATAGATTTAGCATTGGGTAACAATACACAAAACACAGAAAACATCCATTTAAAAAAATAAAATAAAAACTCATACATAATAATGTAAAAATTTGTCCAGAAAGGGCATTACAGCAACGACGATTTAATCTTGTAAAATTGTCCAAAAAGTCAATGACAGCAACGACGCAGCTTCTCATCTCTACTGACTGGTCGATGCAGACTTTTATCAGGCGAGCCTCACTCAGACGGAGCTAATTTGCCACCATCTTGCTGCTTTGAGTCACCCCAAAAACATAAAAACCTTGGGAAAAGCTGGGCAAAAAAATTAGAGGAAAAAATGTGCAGAATGGTCACTTTAAGTCTCCGTAGTTTGTACTCTTCCTTGTGCTTTTTAGCACTGGTTTTCGGTTGCACTACACCAGAGGTCTCCAAACTTTTTAAAGCAGGGAGCAAGTTTTTGGTATTAATTAGTGCAAAGGGCTAGCAGTTTGATATGCTTTTCTAAAATAACATGTTATTACTATGGTATTCCCAGGTTGTAATTATTAGAGGTTAAAATAGATTCAGTCAACTACCTAACATCATGCCGGTTGGAAATCAAATTACTGTACTTAGAAATCCCAATGACCCATCATGTATTTGGAGAACCAGTCTGCGGGATACTCTGGTGGTCTGGACTACCTGGTGCCTGTAGGCACTACGTTGGAGACCACTGCACGGCCATACAGCCACATCTAGCGGCTAAATAATACACACGATCCCTTTAAGTAACGTCAGGACTCCATTAATTGTATTTTTAAGGCATGCAGTATTTGTCCTTTGTAATTAAAAAAAAAAGTAGGTCACTAGGTTTGTCTTATGTTCCTTGTTCTCATCTCCACCCACCAAATTTCCTGACTGGCAGGATTTTTTATATGCCGCGCCCATACCTGCCAAACTCAGTTTATTGCTCTTCTTATTAAGTACTGCAATTCCCCTTATTAAGTTATACACTTTACAAACACAGTGCAGCACCTGTTTACTCAGAGTTAGACAGACGATGTAGAATGAAATCAAAGATACGTTGCGTAAACAAATTGTTTATTTACCAAATAAAGAACACAAATAATTGTTTCAGGAGCACTGTTTTTTGTACATGCAATACATTTAGTGTTGCTTATTGTATGTAGCAGATTTCAGATTAGATCTGAAATGGGCGAGGTAAGATCGGTCTAACGAAAAAAGGGGAAAAATAAATTGAAAACAACCCTTACATAACTTAATATACAGCATACACAATATTGAAATGAGGATACTGGAAAATGTATAAATTGACAGATATGCATGCCATTGTTGCATTGGCGCATCATGCAAATAACTCCATTGAGACGGGTTGGATGGTAGACAACATTTTCTGTTTTCTTCTGTGTGCTTCTGCAGCACTGCGGTGCACAATGACAGTCTGTCATTGGTAATTATCCAGAGAACTGAATGTCCTTGCACTTTTATTATCTGCAGAATAACATGATGATGGTTCATTTTAGTTCCAGAAAATCCAGTCGTTGCACGACTGACATTTTTTCTGTTTTGTTTGTGCAGCAAGATTGGGACTTTTGCATTTATTTCTTTATTAATTCTGCAGAAGAAATAAGTCTATTTCTGAAATACTGATTTTCTTTTTCAATTAGTTGAACTGGAGTATTTTGTCTTGTCGTCAGCAATCAGATGGAGAAAGGAATGTAATTGTGTACTTTTTGCATGTTGTCATCAAGCTCATTCCTATAGTGAAGATTGTGAGCGGGCCATGATTTGATGGCATCTGAAGACCTTAAGAGATTAAGTTATTAAGCAGATGAATGCAACATATTTTAGTTGAATTTGTGTTTTGTTGTTGTCACATGACGAAAACAGTTCCTTTTTATGCACATTCAGCTTTTGATTTTGACAGGATGTTGATTTGATGGTGGGCCAGACAGGATGTGGGGCAGAGGCACGGGACAGGGG
This sequence comes from Urocampus carinirostris, assembly GCF_059441175.1. Classification (NCBI taxonomy): domain Eukaryota; kingdom Metazoa; phylum Chordata; class Actinopteri; order Syngnathiformes; family Syngnathidae; genus Urocampus; species Urocampus carinirostris. The sequence continues at coordinate 24,381,517 of NC_142354.1, forward strand.
CACTAATCTAGAGACACTGCAGTTGAAAGATACGAGTTCAATTTCAGCATAGACTAGGACCTTACTTTCAAACAATGTGTAAACACAGGTAACTTTCGGAAGCAGAATGTGGCCCAGACACAGCTCAAAGTATTGAAGAGTCGTCGATATTATTTAACCACTCTTTACTAGCACCAATAGTTTTGCACCATTGTCGTTTGGAACACAGCCTACTCCTGTCCAATCACTGACTCCTATCATAATGAAGTGCTTTGAGAGACTGGTTAAAGAGCACATCACCTCCAGTCTCCCCTCCTCATTCGACCCCTTTCAGTTTGCCTACAGGACAAACCGCTCCACCAGGGATGCCATCTCCTCTGCGCTTCACCTGAGCCTGACACATCTAGAGGAGAAGAACACCCATGTGCGGATGCTGTTCCTGGACTTCAGTTCAGCATTCAACACCATCATCCCACAACATCTGGTAGACAAAATGAGACTCCTGGGTTTCAACACCCCCCTGCGGAACTGGCTGCTGGACTTCCTCTGTGACAGACCCCAATCAGTGCGGATAGGTCAGAACAGTTTAGATGTCATCTACCTCAGCACGGGTTCCCCCCAAGGCTGCGTCCTAAGCCCCTTGCTGTTCACCTTGATGACACACGACTGCGTCCCTAGGTCCGCCACAAACCACATCGTGAAGTATGCTGACGACACAACAGTGGTGGGCCTCATCAGGGATGACAACGACCTGGCCTACAGAGAGGAGGTGGAGCAGTTGGTGGGCTGGTGCAGGGACAACAGCCTGGTCCTGAATGTTGACAAAACTAAAGAGATCATTGTCGACTTTAGGAAAAACCAGCCCAACCATGCCCCACTTTGCATCAACAACAAGGCTGTGGAGGTTGTCAGCAGTATCAAGTTCCTAGGGGTGCACATTACAAACAAACTCACCTGGTCCGTGAACACTGCATCACTGGTTAAGAGGGCACAGCAGCGCCTGTACTTCCTGCGGAGGATGAGGAGAGCCCACCTGCCCCCACCCTCCCTCATCACATTCTACAGGGGCACCATAGAGAGTATCCTGACCAGCTGTATCTCTGTGTGGTGTGGAGGCTGCAGCGCTACCGACTGGGGTAGTGTGAGGAGGGTAACGAGGACAGCAGAGAAAATAATCGGGACTACACTTCCCTCCATCAGGACATTGGCCAGAAGCGCTACCTATCCCATGCTAAGAACATTACCGGGGACCCCTCTCACCCCCATCATGGACTGTTCACTCTGCTAGCCTCTGGGAAGAGGTACTGCAGTGTGCGGTGCAGGACCACCAGGCTCCGCAATAGTCTAGTCCCCCTGGCCATCAGACTGTTAAATGGTCAATCTAACATATGGTTAACTTAAATCTAAACGGCTGCTAATCTGACTTTTTGCACTACTGGCAGTTTTTTATAGCTTGCCACTCCTTGCACATTGCTCTCTGCACTATTGTAATTACAGCGTTATTGTTACAGTGTTAATGTTACTGTGTACCTGACTTGTTAACCTGACTGCCCATTTCGCACATCTGGTTAGCTACTCTTCTTGCACTATCGGCACTATGGTAAAATACTATACGTAGCCAAAATATAATACAACTTTATTTATATCTGTACATTCAAGGAAACTGTGGGGGTCAGATGCATCGACATTTCGTTCTGTATACACGTGTACTAGAATGACAATAAAGTAGATCTGAATCTGAATCTGAATCTGAATCAAAGCAGCTCCCCTCATTTCCAGGGGAATAGAAGACAATAAAGTGCTAGACATTGCTATAGCACAAATGCACTGGCCAATCTCCCTGCAGAAATTGACTTGTATAAATGTTGTTTTGATCAAATAACTGCATTAATGGGCATTGTGGATGACATATTTTCCATTAAGGATGCATTCCAGAGAAATATGCCATCTTACAATTGGTTGGTTGGTTGGTTGGTTGGTTGGTTGGTTGGTTGGTTGGTTGGTCCGTTGACCTTGTGATGAGTTTATAGTTTAGTAGACTCAAAATAAGGAGAAAATACATCAATACATTTTGAATTTGCAAGAAGAACAGAAGAGTATTGCACAAAAAACCTTCACGATGGCAAATTTCAAATCTGTTCTAGAAGCCCTCCACTGAACACCTCCTTCTTGATAAATATTTTCGGTTACAAAACGTCGATTCGCCTTAAACGTTGTGGAAATAAAAGAACAGCAACATGATTGGCCGATAATGGCAGTGATGTAAACATTGCATAATAGTCAAAATAACAAACTACATTGAGGTAAAATAGTCCAAATAACGTACTGGCATTTAATGCCATTTCTTTTTCAGGTGTCAAATATTATAATCAGAATAAACTTATCACCTGGTTAAAACACATCACTCTATAAAGAGAATAGTTTTCATCTATCTGTCATACTTGTTCTCAATCCAAGGATTTTTTTTTTTCTCATTTTACTACCGAAATAAGTTGAAATGATATTGAAACAATTTAAGATTTTCAGCAAATAGGTTAAGATGTATTTATTTTCAGCGTATCTATCCATCCATTATCTGCATCGCTTATCCACATTAGGTTGCGGGGCAGTTTATGTATGTATTTATTTAAATATTCTTAAAATTAAAGGGATTTAAAATAAATTGAGTTTTTTCTCGATGCTGCTAAATTGTACCCAGTATCCTTTTAATGCCCCGTAAATCCGCTTGCATCTTGTCCTTACTTCACACAGGCGTTTAAACATTGACTAAATTCTGCTCTTTAGCTACATGCTGCCTCAGGAGACGGTTCCCATGGTGACATGCTAGGGAAGAACCTGAATTGATCCACGCTGTGGAGAAAAATGGACTATCACACTGAGGGAGTCAATGTTTACAAGTCGTTACAGTCTTTTTGCTTTCGATAGCAGCACGTGAGTGATGCTCCTCCCAAAAGCAAACACGTTTCCAACCATTTCTTTTAAAAAACGATTGCGTGCCTGGTGCCTGACATATGTTTATAAACACAACTCATAGGGGAGGTCCTCTCTGAACTGAGTTAAAGTGGGTCAGCGTTTTGTTAGGTTGTTGAGTGATGGGCCGAAGCGCTGATAGCAAGGCACAGGGAACATTTCTGTCATCGGCTGTTTTCATTTATGCCTTTTGGAATGGGATTTTTTTGGGGTTATGAAAAGGTCATGTTTACATTGGCGCAATGCCTAGGGCTATTGCAGGCTCCTCAGCTTTCACCACACGTGACCTGCCACTTTTGTATTTAGACAACTGTGTTGTTTGTTTCCGCGCTGTTACTGTTTCAAAAGGGCCGTAGCTTGTCACTTAGACAATATTTGGTGATAACGAGACATAGCACGTGTCTCGACGTCCTATTTGGGCAGTTATTCCACTCCATCATGATGTACGGAAAAACGGCAGGCTATGCAAGCTTCCGGAATGCATGTGCGGAATGTGTCAGTGGACTTGAAGAATGTAATCTCAAAGTGTGAGATTGGTCAGGTGCTTTCTACAACACTCGACGTTACTTGCACGTGTAGGCCCAAAGGGGGCAAGGATTTTGACTTCTAAAGTTCTAAATTTAAAGGCACAAAGTGAGGTCACTGTCAAAGTATTTATTTTTACTCGACTGCCTAATAAAGGACTGTCTGGTACAGTCTAAATGTTAGAATAGAATAGAATAGAATAGAATAGAATAGAATGAAATAGAATAGAACTATTTGAGTTACACTTTAAAATCATTACTAGAATAGCATGTTTCCATCTTGGCAACATTGCAAAAATGCTGTAACATTCTGATGCTGAGATGATAATCAATTGGTGTGATAACTCCGTCTCGATTACTGTAATGTAATACTGGTCTCCCATTAGAAGTTTGCAACTGATGGAGCGAGGCTTTTGACGAGGACCAGAAAGTTTGATCATCATACAAGGAAACAAGTGTACAGGATCAATTACTCATAACCTACATACTACATTTCCACTGAGTTTGCGTTTTGTATCTCAGAGGGCAGAGCATTCCACATCACTGGGGTCGGAATGGAGAATGCTCTTGAACCTGCAGACTTCTTCTTGGTTCTTGGAATCACTAGTAGACGAACATTTTTTTGACAGTGGGTGGGGCATTTCTGAGCAAGAACATAGGGGGCATTTAAATGAGAAAGATAAGAGAGGGCAAGTTCATACAAAATTTTGTAGGTTTCCAACCAGATTTTAGAATCACATCTTAAACCAGCGTCTGAAACTCATGAGAAAAAGTTACCAGACACCAGGGCAGACAACTCTGAAAAGTTGCCTGCCCAGCCTTAAAGTTGCCTGCCCCATTTTTCACAACTTAAAACACAATAAGACTATTCGCAAACAAACCCATCATTGCAAAGTATTAGGGATTGATAATCTGATAATATATAACAGAACACTTTAAAATTAAGTTTATTATAAATCGACTTATAACATTCATTGTATGTATATGTCATCACCGTTTTCTATCTGCCATCAGTATGTACCCTTATTTACTCATCTTCATTTATGCAATGTTTGCGGTGCGTCGTCTGCTACAAGCCAAGATAACTTCTCTTTCCACGATGCTTTTAATGTACGTTTAGGTTTTGTAGCGTCATAAATTTTGTTAGCTTCTTTAGAATATTTCTTCTGGGGCTGAGGTTTTGGCTTGATTCCTAACCACTTATCCATTTTTTCTTGTGTTCTCTGTGTGTCTACTTTGGAAAATGATATGCAAATGCACGACCTTATAACGCAAAACTCCGGAAGCTTGAAATTATTCGGTGAGGGCTTCTGATTTGCTGCCAAGTATGAAAATTGCCAAACGAACCGAAGTTACCAAACCGAACGAAGATTTTGAAATCGCTATAAAGAAAACGTTTGATTTAAAATAAAATCTTTCATTTTCTTTTTTGTTTTTCTTTGAAAAAAGGCGGAGACGTTTTTTAAGTTGTATGCCCGACGTAAAAGATGCACGCCCTGGGCATTCGGGCAGACATTATTTCAGACACTGCTTAGACTCACAGAAAACCTGTCCAAGTAAGCTAAAAGACAAGATAGTCTTTGCAGCCCTTTAAGACTTTTTGTGATTAAGGGCTTTAGAAATAAATATGACTGAGTTGAATTGAGTAGAATATAATTTATTGTTATTGACAAATGCACAGCAAAATTACAGAGTGCCAACCCGATGTTGTGCAAGAAAATTCATAACTAATCGGTATGTTTCTTTTTCTACTGAATTATGCCCTTTGGCCTCGTGTTACTAATATGCCAAATCAATTTTAATGTTTTTAAAATTTGTTATTCTTTATGCAACCAAAAAGTTAATTTCACATAAAGGGTTAACAGTTGCTACGTTCTCTTGCACGTTTTATGCTTCTCGAGAAAAACAGTTTCCTTGTAGATAATGAACATTTGACCTCAGTCACGTTCAATGAGAGTCCGTGTTTACTCTTCAAACATTGTTATTCTTATCAGATGAATGCCAGCCCGTATGTTGTCGAAGGCTGGATAGGGATCTATTGTCAAAACATCAAACTGGTTGCAAAATGACACATTAAGACCTACAAGTATGACCTTATTTTCCATACTTTAAGGTGCACCGGATTATAAGGCGCACACCCAAAAATAGTCTTTTGTCATATATGTTTCATTCATTTAAGTGCACCGGCGTATAAAATTGAGACTACTGTGAGCGCTTCCATGTGTACGGTACATATTACTTTGTCTTGTAGGAATCATCATGCTGTTAAGGCTATGTCAAAGTGTGCAGTCAGAGTGTGCAGTCAGAGTGTGCAGTCTTCTTGTGCGTAAGTAAGATAAGCGGGACATCCTCCGTAAGCCTTTTGGCATATGTATTCATCAATAACCCGTGAACGCAAACACAACCTTACACGGTAGCCGTCCACAATAACACAAAACAATGCATGCGTGATGACGTCACACTACGGAGAATGTCCCAACGTAATATCACGAGTAAAAGCGCTATAAAAATCACATTACTTAACATATCATTTGGGGAAACTCGTGTAGGTTTGGTACTCAGTGGTTCCTGTGTCATTAAGCACTAAAGGTTACAAAAGTGTTGCTCTCTTCTAAATAAGAGAAGTCTTGTCAGCTATCATAGACTAAGAGAGAGAGAGAGGAGAAGGAGTGGGAGAGGTAGTGTACACCATAACTTTATAAAGTTTTACTTTTGACTTTTGTTGCTAACAAAATATTTGCAGTGCAGTTGCCTATTTGTACTTGACCAGTTGTCTCAGGTGTCAAGTTGTTTTATTTATTTTACAATGTAATGTTAAACGCGCTTTATGTCGTTGAACTGCTTACTTCCGTTCTGTGAAAATACTTGAAGTAGAGTAGCACATCTGTATTAGAGCATTTGTTTGACTAGAAATTGTAATTTATTCTGTAAAGTGAAACTCAATCTATATTGTTTTACAATTGACTTTTGATGTGAACAAAATACTTGAAGTACAGTAGGCTATGTCTACTTGACCAGTGTTCTCAGGTGGTTGGAGTTAGATTTAATTTATAAAAATTACTCTGTATTGCTTACTGCTGACTGATATTTTATTATGTTGTTTACTGTTTGTTTTTGTTGAACTCCAAGTGTAGGATAAATCTGTTACTGGTGAGGTGCAAAAATGACAAAGTTCTAAAACACAACTACCTGTCTATTCTTCTCTATTCAACTGAGTTAAACACTGCTCGGAATATTTCAAATTCTTTGACATACAACAGCTGATTTTTAAAGTAACGGAAATAGTTACTTTCTCTGGTAACTAGTAACTATAGAGTAATTCGGTTACCAACTCAGTTACTCTTTAGAAGAAGTAATAAGTACCTATAACTAATTTCTTTTTTTAAAGTAACTTGCCCAACACTGACCACCAACCGAAATCACAAAACATTGTATGCAATGGGAATCGAACTTGTTCAGTTGCGGTGAGAGTGCCGACACACAGTGATACAGATAACATACGAAATGGCATTAGAGTTTATCCCATAATCCCACTATTTTTACAGTACCAGCCACACTGATTTGCCTTGTACATTCTGATAGATTAAACTGTGGCTCCACTTCATCACCTCTGTTTAATATGTATGAGAAAGGAGCTTGTATAGCATATTGTTAAAATACTTTCTGTTTTCTCCATTCTCACTATGCAAATCATTGTTTCTGGCACCGTAAAAGTAGTGTAATAATGAGATCAGGTCTAATGCTTTGTCATATGCCATTTGCACTTCTCTCTTCTCTTGCAAGGGTTCGAACACCGATGCATAAAATATTTTGCAATTTAGGTCAGCAACGTTTATCGATTTGAACAATCATTGCCCAAATACAATATACTACCGTTGTAACACATACCTATAATTACTGCATTCTTTCAAATCTCATCCACCGTATTCTGCGGTATATAAAATTTGAAGGTGCGCTTTCAAATTTTGGGGGCAAAATGGTGTTTTTAAGTGTGCCTTATAGTCCAGAAAAGGTAGTAAATTAAAGCATAATAAAAATTCGGTCAGTTTGGTGGTAGAAAATCTAAGTGTTCCTATGTAAAAACTCACCATAAGAGCGGTTAGGTGATTAAGATGTTTTACAATGCTCTGGCTCTTTGATTGCATTTTTACCACTCGTGGTCAACATGTCGTGATCAAATGAATCTTGTTTCCGTCACAGAAAAAACTGGAACGATAAAGTAGTCATATAGAGGGAACGCGGGTGTAAACGAGTCTGTTCTTGAGTTGGCATTTCGTCAGCACACCTTTGACATTCACTATTAACACCGCTAGCGGCACATAGCCTGCTTTAAGTGGCAGATGAAGCAAAGCCGTTCCCCTCGACCATGTTCCTCAAGCTCACGTGTTGTGGAGTGAGAAGGAGGGAGCTCGGAGCTGCAGAAAAATGGGATGTCCATAAGAGAGTTGCGTGACTCCACCACCCTGGAAATTCAATTCATTCTTTGCGTAACTGCGCAGTTTCACATCTGAGCTATGCCAATAAAAGTGTACTTTTTTAGTAGGGAAAAGAGGACAACAACAAAAACTCCAAAATGAGGATTCCGATTATAAAAATCAGTCTCTCGTGACCAATCTTAGCAAGAGCGACAACAAAACATGTTTTTTTTTTAAACAGAACTGCACCCCAGCCATAACAACAGATGACAATCAGAAGAAGATGACGCCACATTAACACTTGCATGACAGACTGTGTCCTAATATGGCCTCAAAATACTGTGTCTATTATTTGATCACCAAATGTCACTGTATTGTGTAGTGCAGGCATGTCCAAAGTCCTGCCCGGGTGCCAGTTACGGCCCGGGATCACATTTTTACTGCGCGCCAGTAATTTTGACCGCTGTATAAAATAAATGTCACAATTTTACCAGATGATAGCAGTACCAGTTTGACCACCCTGCCATTAGCTTTGGGTGAATACTTTAGCCCACCCAATTTCCGACATGACGACTGTAAATAAAAAAGGAAAGTTGACTGTGAGGACCACTGCTTTCAGGACAAGTGGATATTGGAGTATTTTTTGACCAAAACACAAAACAAACTGCATCTGCCTAATTTTCCAAGACACTGTAGCTGTTATCAATAAATATACAGAGACAGGAGTCTCAGTCAGAGACAGGGCCAGGGCTGGAGTGGCCCCCTTTTTCTGCCTATGAGTTTTCTACCCAAAGCTTGCCCACTTACTATAGCTATGGAGGATGAATTTGAATTAATGGAACAGAAGCTAGCTCTTGTGATGCATTTTTATTGGGAAGTAGTTCAGAATTTTAACGGAACAGCAGCGCTTTTTCGCGAGACCATGCGAGTCAAAGAAAATGCCACAAAGGCGAGCTAAGAGGTCACAACGGTGGTCGTCGAGCACTGCAAACCTTTTACGGATGGTGAATTTATTAAAGACTGTTCAAAGAATGCCAGTTTGATCAGTCGGCCCTCACACATTTTCAGCTAACCAAATCTGGCACACTTTCTGAAAGGTTTGCACACCCCTGGTGTAATAAAACTGAAAAAGAGTGCTAAAAAAACACAAAGAAACTGTTGCCTATTCATATCATAGTTCAAGTATTTTTACTTATTCTTTTTTAATAAATTATGTTTATTTTTCCACTTGGGGGCGCTAAATAATACAGACTGTCCTTTTCAAACCCTGGTTGTCAAATGGCTAAGCCATAGTACTCCAAAGGGTACATGATATGTTTTAAAAAAATTTTTAAAAGAAGCTTTTACATTAAATCTTTTTTTTTAAATACCTATGAAATTGAGAAGCACGGCGGCGCAGTGGTTAGCGCTTGTGCGGCACAGTTCATGTCATGGGAACCTGTCGTGGGTTCAAATCCAGCTCCAGACTTCCTGTGCGGAGTTTGTATGTTCTCCCCGTGCTTGCGTGGGTTTCCTCCGGGCACTCCGGTTTCCTCCCACATTCCAAAGACATGCATTTCAGGTGGATTGGCCGGTCCAAATTGTCCCTAGGTGTGAATGAGCGAATGAGTTGTCTGTCCCCGTGTGCCCTGCGATTTGCTGGCAACCAGTTCAGGGTGTCCCCTGCCCACTGCCCGGAGATGGCTGGGATGGGCTCCATGTCAAATTTTTAAAAAATTTTTACAAACAAAAAAAAGTTCATATTTTTCCACAATAAATCTACCATGACCCCTAATGATTATTTGCCCTACCCCCAAGGTCACCAAACTGGTTGTTTGTATTAATGTATTATTATTTGTAACAGTGATAAAATATGTGCAAATAATTAAAACCCATAATACAATTAAATATAAAAATAATTATTGCTGTTTAAAATTAATTTAGCTCATTGTTATTTTTATTGTAATTTACAGTATAATAATTGGGGTGTATAATAATTATTTAGCTGAATAGAAGTATTATTTCATTTAATCTTTTTTCTCAAAATGCAAAAAAAACTGTTCTATCAAATGAGAGCTCATTCTCATATTTTGCAAAAGATCATTCTTACATTTTTTGTCTATTTATTACTGTCCCCAACCAAAAAAAAAGCTGTTTAGCAAAACTTCACAAAAATATAAATACATTTCCGCAAATATACAATAAGTAACTAAAAGTAGGTTTTAACCTCTGAGCTAAAAAGCTGGACATTAACCTGCACCTTTGGGCTTACTTATGATATGTTGATAGTGATCCTCCTGTTAATATATCCCAATAAAGGTTTTGTGTTGTTTTTCTCAAGCGCTCCTGTTTTTTATGAAGTTAGGTTAATGTATGGACAAAGGTTGTTGGAAATTACATCACAGGCCAGAGTCACTGCTTGACTGAGGACCCTTTGGTACTGCCCACATCTATTGTCCATGCTCAAGGACCCGTGTCATGACTATGCTAACAAAACGAAACATCGAGGGCTGAATGTCGAGTTGAAAAACACGTCATTTCCCGTTTTTTTGCAGCCAACTTTGTGATTACTGTCTGGGGTAGACCTTTTTTTTGACACAATCCAAACATGCAAGCTTGTGCTTGCAGTTAAGGAACGTGATAGCCTCAACCTTAATACTACTGGGAACTCCTTCCAGGAAAAGCAAGAGAGAAAAGACTTTGTGTCCTGTAGAAGCAATGTTCATTTAATCCCTTTTCTGTCTGTGGGGTTCTTTCTTTCCATTTATAATCCCAGTGTTAAACTGGAACATCAGAGATTAGTGTGATTAACCCTTAACCAGTGACACACTAGTCTGACCTATTAAGTCGTCTATCACTCAAAAACATTGACCTGGTTTCGTTAGTGTTCCAGAAGCATTATGAGAATCAACGTTGTTTTACTTTTTGCTACACCATAGCGAAGGAGTGAATATACTAATGTTGCTATAGTGGGAATGTAGAGAAGACGTGAAACGGGTTTTAATCTTATACCACCGTTCAGAAGTGGTGGGTCGCTTCTTGAAGAACCATTTTTTCCCCAATGAAGATACATGAAATTAACCAGAAAAACCCCCCATACATCGTTAACGTAATAAGTGAAAATTCTAGATACAAATTTCAGTTATTTTAATGCAATATTTACATAGAGGGCCATTGATAGCAACCAGCACTCCAGTGTTCAAAAGTACAGTGAGTTTGCTAATTGCTCAGAATGCTAATGCATGATTAGAAAAGCCTTGAGTAATTATGTTAGCACAGCCGAAAACAGTTTGGCTGATGAGAGAAGCTATACATTTGCTGGTGTGATTAAACGTTCAGAATAGCTGAAAGAAGAGAAATTTCATGTGAAACACAGCAGTCTTTTCCTGTTCTAAAAAATGAAGGCTATTCCTTGCGAGACATTGCCATGAAACAGAAGATTTCCTAAAATGGTGTGTGCTACTCCCTTCACAAAACAGCAGAAACGGGCTCCAACCAGAGCATAAAGTGTCAGAACCTGGACAGACGGTAGACCCAATGGCGTAACGTTTTCACTCTAAGCTTTATTTACGTAAGCGGGGCAGTCATGCGCGGGAACACAAACTTCTGCCCAGCGGTTCGGCGCTCGCTGGGCAGAAGAAGCGGGGCAGAGAAGTCAGGCACGGGAAAACAGGAAGCCAGGGGCAGACGAGCAGGATACCGGGCAGGACGGGACAAAAGGGATCGATACCATGTACAGGATACGCGAGCAGGATACCGGACAGGACGAGACAGACAGGATCGATACCGGATGTACAGCGGCTGGGTGGGTAGCACGCAGCCCCATGGTGCGGAGGTCCAGGGTCGATTCCAGCTAACGCGTGGAGTGTGACTTGCATGTTCTTTCCGTGCCTGCATGGATTTCTTCTAGTTCCCTTCCACAAGATGCATGTCAGGTTAATTGGCCTCTCCTTCGTGTGAATTTGGTGTGAATGTTTGTATGTCTCCATGCGACTGGATGGCAACCAGTTCAGGGAGTCCTCTGCCCATTGCCCAAAGATGGCTGATATGGCCCCCCGCGACCCTAGTGGGATAAGCAGCGCAGATAATGGGAGGATCATTTGTAAAGGAAAATCTTGAAAATGATCTGTAGTGCCGAAACCTTTTCATATGAATGTATATGAAACAGTGTGTTCAAAATGACCCGTGTGGAAAAAACACTCGTGACAAATTTGTTTGCAGTACCAGGATCAACCTCTGATAGGAGACATAGCGTAATTATTGAATACAAGTCGAAACCGGGTGGAAAAACATATGTGGGCCTGGATAGGGGTAGGTGCCACAAGGCTGTACTCCCCCAAGACATACAACAGGGAATGGTGCCCCTACGACCTGGGTGGGTTAGGGATCCAACCATCCAACAAATAGAAGAAAATTAAGTATGATCACTTTTATTCTCCTAGGGCCAAGGTCTGGCTAATCTCTGAAAAGCGGAATGACATTAAACACCAAAAAACAATAAAAAACAGATGATGAAGGTGCTATATCTCAGTCAGATAAGGAGGCTTCTCCTGTACTGAGCAAACCCTTACCCTAGAGAAGGATGGGTGTCGGCAGGCTGTCATTTCCCATGATGTACCACAGGAAATGGTTCTCCTACAACCCTTGCAGTAAAGGGATCTATGAGCCTGGTCCATTATTTATTGATTTTTATTTTAAAAGCGAAATAGCAAACTTAATTACCACTCATGTAATTTTTTAGAAGGGACCTAAGTTATCTACAAAAGGAATGTTAGTTATTCAGCACATAGTTTTAGAATTTGCCACAAGTATGATACTAATGATAACAGGATGACAAGTACAAGCGGAATTCTTGGGAAGACCTGGCCCAGCCCGTGTAAACGACAAATTTAGAAGTTTTTCCAGGAAATTTCCTGGTTACAACTCTTAGGTCTAAACACCTATGTAACATAATGCTAGGTTGCTTAATAATAACATAATATATGTCAAGTGTTTAAAATAATAAAATTAAACATCTGGTCTTGTATAAGTGGAAAACTGAAAACTTATTAATTTATTTCTTTATGTATTTATAACCACATTTAACAGTTCCTGTCGAAGAATAATAACAGACAGTGTGTATTATTTAGAGCCTCCTACTGTTAAAAAAAAAAACTCTGTTCATTAAAAAATGAATATTGGTTTGAAATAATAAGCAGAATACATGATCATATAAACATGCATTTAGAAAAAGATATTCACAGATAGTGTTTATTTTAAATAGCATGAGCCTCACCTTACAGCAAGGGTCGGGAACCTTTTTGACTCAAAGAGCCATAAAAGCAAAAAATATTAATTTTATTTTGGGAAAGAGCCACACCATATATTATGAGACAAAATTGCTAAACCCGCACCCCAGACAAAAGCTTAGTCTTCAGCACATTTATTTTTGATGATTTGATAAAAAAGATGAAAAGAGAATAATGGCAGAGCCCCTGTCCCAAAATCAACAAACATACCACTTTAAACTTGTCTCTTTCTTGCAATTACTCAAGATCGGTTTAACTCCTTTTGACCCTTTTTTTCATACATATTGGTTTCAAAACCAGATGCAAGCAGTTATTGTGTAAAAACGTCACAACATTCTGCAAATAGGGAGCCTAATGAGCTCACTTTTGGCGCAGATGGCGTAGGGCGAGAGATGGGAGGGAGTGCTTGCACTTTTTGCATGGCTCCACCCATCCCTCCCACTCACCCAATCAAAAGACTAAGTTCTCTTCCGGTGTTTTGGCGTATTTACAGTGTGTTCTGTGGATTCATCATAAGGTATCTGAACACTGAACACAGATTATATAGTGAACTTTTATATAAAGGATTCTTTAGCGTTGTACAGCCAAAACGAGTTTTTTCCCCCCCTTTTTTGTGTGACACCTCGACTGTAAATTGTAGTGAAAAACGTGCCCTATATATACTGCGAAGTAACATCGGTTATTAAGCTTTGAATTGGATTTGCGTGTACCTGAATAGGTTGAAGAATTCAAATTTCGAACAAGATGGAGAAATTTTGCATGCAATCAAATTTGTCTCTGAGCCATAGATATTCATAGAAAGAGCCATATATGGCTCGCGAGCCATAGGTTCCCGACCCCTGCCTTACAGGGAGCAGACATATTTGTCCACCATCTCACTTCTACGGGTACCCAAACACCTCAAAAAGGCTGGGCGAAAAAACAGTAAAATGGTGCTTTTTGCTCGGTTTCAGTCTCTGTAACTTGTATTTTTCTTTGTGCTTTTAAGCAGGCGTTTTAGGTTTCCCTCCACAATACAGCAATACTTAATAGTCAAATAATACTCACTATCCCTTAAAAGCTGCAACAGACAAGGTCTGGGAAACAGAGGAAAACCACTGCTGTTACAAGAGAACAAAAATAATCGTCTCACATTTGCCAAAAAGCATCTTGATTATCCTCAAGACTTTTGGAGAAACATTTTGTGGACTGATGTGTCAAAAATTTAACTTTTTGGAAGGTGGCACAGCATTTGACCACAAGAACAAGATGCCAAAGATAAAGCATGGTGGTGGCAGTGTGATGTTTTAGGTTGCTTTGCTGCCTAAGGACCAGAACAACTGGCAAATATTTTTTCACGACAGTTTATGCCAATCGTAAGAGTTTATTTTTAGTGCATGCAGGGACTTTAGTACAATGACCTACAGCGACTTATAACCGCAACCCATGTTATGACTAAAGATAAATAACAATCAAAACAAAACCTTGTTTAAACCCAAATCAATTGAAGGCACAACTCGATAAGCTGACCTTGATGTCACCCGCCTAACACACTATCAACAACTCTCTCATTCTCTGTCTCAGGTGATATGAGGTATTGGGCCCCTATGCACAGGAATGTCAAAGTTGTTTTCTCCTGGTTCGACATCAGGAATAGCAGAAGTAGCAAAACTTCTTGTCTTTTGTGTAAACAGAAAAATTGAAAAACATCTGAAATGAAACAGCAGCTTATTTTTTTCTGGGAAGGGAAGAATAAACTAGATTTGAGACTGCGTTTTTTTTTCGGATCAATTCCGAGACCTCTAATATGTTTTATGTTATTATTTACTGGTCTTAAATAATCCTTAGACCATAGATTTGTATTTACTCCTCTAGCGGCCTGTTTTGTACACAAATCGGCAATAATAGCTTACATTAACTCAGTGTTACTAAACCTTTTTTGAGCCAAGGCCCATTTTTTTTCATCAAAAATATCGAGCGACACTTTCTGTCGAAAATATTTTTTAAATGTATTCCACACACATGTTTCATGCTACAATTTCAGGTTAAAAACTGAACAATGCAATTTTTTTGCCATAGAAGACGTCGATGCTAGTTTTCAGTGAAGGAAAAAACGCTAGTTACCAAAGTGGAAGAAATCGCTTGCAGAGTAAAAGGAAATGGCATTGGTTTTTGACACACTTTATATCTACAGTGCGACTTATAGTCCGGCAAATACGTTTACATGAAATTGACAAATCATTTATTATTTTATTGTTTTTAATATTGTAAATCTGCAAAGGAAATTTCCTAGGATGCCTGTTCCTTATTTTGACTAATTGACTCTTGTTCATTGTTTTGACTGTCACAATCAGACAATTATGTTACTGTTCTTTGATTTCCACGACGTTTTGGACTGATTGGCTTTACTAACCTATGAGTTGTAATAAAAATTTAAAAAACTCGGGAGCGGTCTTTTAGAACAGGGGGTCTTTCTATCTGAAGTTGACCGGCCCTGGTCCTCCTTACATGTTCAAAATTCACTGATGTCTTCTCTCCTTATTTTGAGTGTCTACCAAACTTTAAACTTATTACAATTTAAAACATTAACTCCTTAGGTTTGACCACTTTTCTTAAGGGGAAGTTTACATCCAGCAACCCCTGACAGAGCACCTGACCAACATGTCTGGACTCAAACGGTTGTACAGAGTTTTCCGTCTGGACATACAATTCCCATGAGACGTCAGACTGTTACAACATGTACATGCTTCGCTGTCACCTCCACGAGTGAGGGAGAAGCCTGTGTGTCATGTTTCCTACTCAGAGTTCAATGCAGTGGGCAACATGAGACCAGGCTAACGTAATTGGTGGAAATATGTCAAGTGGTCAGGTTGGGGTTTATTATTTCGATTTTTTTTCAATGTTGTGTGCGGTTCGCTGTTGTAATACGTATTTTTAGATGGAACATAACAAACGGACAGGTTGGAAATGAGGGTCAACACAATCCAAAGTACTGACCTACTTGAAACGTAAAATCTACTTGACCCTGTTTAAAAGGCTGACAGATTATTTCCTCCTTTGCGTGCTCGCGGGTTGCGAGATGAGATGGGTAAAAACCAGCGCTGGAGTGGGCAGTTTGATGTTTTTTATTACAATAAAACAAAAGAGATAAATAACACTGGATATTCTTGGTTTGTGAGTACAGAACCAATTTTCACCAACATTACAGTTTTATATGTTAGACTACCGCTTTTCTCCTCTTAAAAACACCTACTGATTTTTTTTTAAGTCTACTTTTTTCAAATCTAACAACAAATCTTGATACAAGAATAGTATTTAGTTTACGCCTTCTTGATCATAAAGCAAGACTACTCCAACTGCTCCAACGACCGTATTACATTTCCCTTTTGATACAAGTTTGCCACCTTCTGTTTTAAATAAACACATTTTGTTGTCTTTTAATATTCCTTAGATGGATAGTCATCTACAGCTTTTTAACGTCAAAAGGTTGGCTTGTGTTCAGAACAAGACTGTAAAAATTTCACAAGTGCACTTTCAAAATGGCTGACAGTATATATATATATATATATAAGATATATACACAACTGTAGTTGTAATAATAAAACGTGGCACATCATTTAAAGTCCAAATTGTGTGAGTTCTCCAGTTATATGTTATAAGCATCTCAATAATCTAATCAAGTTAATAATTTAGTGGTAGGTAATGCACATAATGATTATTCATAAACACAGCAAGGTATGACAAAAAGAAACATGAGTCATTGGAAAATTCCCTAAATTCTAGCTTCATACTAGACCTTTGTCCAGACTGAATCCTGCAGGCAGTAAGATGAGACTCATGGCCTCCCTACCGACTGTAAATGAGAACACCATTTAAAACAAGGTAGAGAATGTATAACGACAAATACATTGAGACAAATTAATAAGTATTTTGAATTTATGTATATATATATATATATATATATATATATATATATATATATATATATATATATATATATATATATATATATATATATATATATATATATATATATATATATATATATACATATATGATGTAAATATTTGGTTTCTGTTTTCACTTTATGTGTACATCATGTCCATGTTTTTGTTGTCCAAGACTTCTGCTTCAGGGTAGTCACGTTTTTTGCCGATCGAGCATAACAACATTCATGTCCATTTCAGCAGTCAACAATAATCAGGCAGGCACATAGCAGCAAATTCTCCACGGCAAGATGGAAAAATAATATGTTTTTACTGTGACTAAATTACATTAAGAATGGGACTGCGTGCAACTTAAAATCAGAAAGTCTCGCCTTCAACTTCTAAACACACAGCAATGTAATTTGTTCTGCTTGAAATGGAACGATTATTTTGTCAACAAAGATGTTTTTGAAAAGTACGATTATTGAGCAAGTCTTATTGTCCAACTACCATGATAAATCCAAAGCTAACGGGTTATGTTTTTTTTCACTAAACATTTACTTCGCTTAAGTAATTATTTACTACCTTCACTTGAATAATATTATTCCAAAGTAACAATAAAGTTACTTGGGTAGAATGTTTGACTATTAAACTCACCTTTGATCCTCCCAGGGCCAGCTTGCACCTCTGAACAGCAAAACATGTATACAAATCTGAACAAAAATACATTTAAATACTGTATTATCAAAGTATTATGTTATGAATTACTTATAGTTTTAGAATTAGATTCCTTCTGGTTTGTTTTTGATTACAATGCAGTGTTCATTGTTCAAAACCGCGATAAATATGCAATAAAATACTTAAAAGAGACCGTTGCATTATTGAGCGACTCTGTTGTTGCAAAACCAAACAATATTGATTCCAGAAATATGCAAAAATACATCAAGTATTATACAAATTTGCATTTTTTAAGGTTGGGAGGTGTATTTATTCGACATAACCTGAGCCTCACCTAAAGGGAGGTGGCATAATTGTCCGCCATCTTTCATCTTCGGGTAAATGAAAAAAAGTCATGAAAAGCTTGGCATTAAAATGAGAAGAAAAACGATGCCGTTTGGTCACTTTAGTCCTCTTAGTTTGTTGTGTTTCTTGTGCTTTTTAGGTTGCACTACACAATCCAGCAAGATCTAGTGGTCAAAGAGTAAACACTGTCCCTTTAAGAAAAACAATAAGATTAAAAAAAAACATAGGTTAGATCGGCAAAATTTTACAAGCCAGGGCTTATTAACTTTCCCAGGTTGTGAGTCATAAAATAGTGCAACGTTGTAAAATGGACTGATTTTGTCTTTGCGTAGTCCACATTTCTTGGCTAAGAAACATGGGAAATGTAGTGTTACATCACTGCTGACGTGTTACATCCCTTTTTGCGTTTAAATATGTCAAGGTATAGAAATCAATATTAAGTTATAAAGACAATGTCGAAAAGGCTTCCATGCAAAATGCATACGGCACAATTTTGATTTACTCCATTGCCAGGGTTGGGTAGGGTTACTTTAACTGGATTACTTTCAATTACTTTTGGATTACTCCAATACCAAATATGCTCATAAAAGAGAAAAGACACTAAATATTAATAAAATTATGACTCACAACACGTGGTGAGCTTTCTCTCCTGGCTTTGATCTCTTTGATCTCCGGCAAAACTAACATCAAATGCAACAGAAACAAAATGAAAATAAATCCAAACAGCTTGCCAACATCATTTTTGCCGTTCTATGTATTCCGTTACTCCCCAAGCCTGCACAAAATTTAGTAATTTTATTCTTATTTAGTTTTTGTCTTTTATTAGCATATTTGGTATTGGAGTAATCCAAAAGTAATTGAAAGTAATCCAGTTAAAGTAACCCTACCCAACCCTGTCCATTGCACTGTGCAAATGGTGGGTTTAGCCAGATACTGTGAATTCCGTAATCAGTTCATGTAAACAAATCTTTTAACCGTACTTCTCTCTGGCCTACCTTTACTTCCCACTGACATTTAAAAACAATGCTCGTGCTGCATCTTGTCACCCTGGCAACAAAGAATAAGAACCTGCAACTTAAGTAAACAAGCCCAAAATTAAAGGGCGGGAGGCTTCGGTGATGTTTTTGTCTCGTATTTTTCCTGTCCTCCCATCCCCCTTTATTTTTTCTTTCTCTCTCCCCTTTGTTTTTGTGAGCCTCTCGGAGATGCCTTGTCTCCTCCCAGCGACAAGAGCAACCTCCTGATTGGTCAATTCTCGATAGGGGAGGTGAGCATTGGGGGCGGGGCTTCCCGATCTTCACCAAGCGAGCCCTTTAACCAGTGCGTCAGTTGTTCTTCATTATCGCGACGTCGAGCATCTACGTTTGTACAGCACATTTTTCATTCGCCTTTAATGACACACACGTTGCGTTTGATGACAAGTTAATAATCCATAAGATTGTTAAATTATACAGGGGAGACATACACCCTGTCTCAGGACTCGTTTCGCGAAGAATTAGGGAGATTTTCTTGCCTCCGTTCTTCCTGCTTGAAGCCTTTTGTTTTCGCTCGAGCGCTCCCTCGGCAGCGCCCCCTGTGGACAAAATAGGAAACAGATCCAGGATCGAGAACCAGACCAGCGGGGGTGCCTTTCGCCTCCGTCGGGACCTGGGTCTACCGCGCTCGGATGTCCGATGCGCATTGAGGATGAGTCCCGCTCTAGAAACCCTCATGCAGGCGGAAGGGACTCACTGTTCGGGGAAAGGGGTGATGCTGGAGCCCTTCGTGCACCAAGTGGGGGGACACTCATGCGTGCTGCGATTTGGGGAGCAAACCATCTGCAAGCCCCTCATCCCCCGAGAGCATCAGTTTTACAAGAGCTTGCCTGCAGAAATGAGGAAATTCACTCCTCAGTATAAAGGTAAGATGATGAACTCGTCTGGTATGGCGGCCTTAAGCTAGCTCGCGTGGTTGCCATCTTTTTGATGAGCATTACGTAACGATCAGGTTGCTCTTGTGTTTGAATACTATTTGGTTATACATACCTGTCGCTGTATACCTCTTCTCTGTGTACGTGTTTAGGATCATTGAAGTTATCTACCCTGTTTTTTGTTCTGCTGTACCAGGGTTTGGCAACCCAAAATGCTGAAAGAGCCATATTGGACCCCAAAATATATATAAGATTTATATAAGCCATATAACACTCACAGCACACACAGTTTATTAATGCATACATGTATAGAGATATAAAGGGAAAAGTTGGTTGTGTCGTTTTATGTGTCCTAAAATATATTATATTATATAGTATGTGTTAAAAAATTCTTTCGTCAGAGCTGTTCAGAGCAGAACACATTAGGTTCAGAGAAAGAGGGTTGGGAAGAGTGCTGAAAAGGTACATCATGGTCCTCCCTGTTGATGTTTTTTTGTTTCTATTTGTTAGCATAGAATGAATGGTGAAAGTAAGAAAAAGCCTGATTCTCGTAACGTTCAAACGCCAACCCAAACCCCAAAAATGATAAAAAATGAGGAGTTTATTCGAGTGCACACGCGTCATGAATGACCTGACTAAGGCTACGATCATGACTTTATGCTAGCAAAGAGGGCAGAGAGCTCCTTTGATGCTGTGTGTGCCGTGTGTTTCCTCCTAGAGAAACCATATAATTTTCCATTATCAAACATTCTGTCAAAAAGTCCCAAAGAGCCACTAGGGAAAGCCAAAGAGCCGTACACAGCTACAGAGCCGCCTGTTGCCGACCCGGTATTAGACTGATCTCATCGTGCTCATTTCAGCTGCAATCCAGATCGTCTCAGTCACTAGTAGCAGACTTCAACGTCAATGTATTGTTGCTGTACAGTGCAGTGGTTAGCACATTCGCCCATCATGTGAAGGGTCCCCAGTTTAAGACCGGGTGGTAACATGTCAGAATGTAGAGGGACAGGTGTCACCTGGATGTACTTGCCCAAGATACACCACAGGAAATGATGGGGTCCAACGGGAAAATAGCTCATAAAGATGCTGAAATAATCGATTGGGTTGTTTTTCTTCTGACTAGAATAATCTTGTTTACTTAAATTATCTTTGATTTTATTCTACATACTCCTTTCTGTAAATTTAAAGGTGCTGTTTCCTGTTTGTAAGGTTTATTATCACTTAATAAGGGGGATTGCAATCATCACTAAGAAGAGAAATTGGTTGACAAGTCTGTAATGTTCTTTTTGGATATCAGTTGTGTTGTGGAAGCTTTGAATTTGCTGTTTAGGCTTGTAAGGCCATCATAATAGTCCAGCTGAGGACTGATAACCGCAAAGGTTGCATTAGGTGACTAATTAAAATGTAATAATCGTCAATTATCGACAAACACCAACATACTCTAAAAACCCAGACAATTAAGCGATATTAAAGTGCAACAAGTTTGGCGAGTTTCCTTTTTTCTGGGGTGAAGCTATTATTAATAGTCATAGATAACTACTTGAATATAAAACATTTTTAAAGAGACAGTGTGTATCATTTAGCACCTTCTAGTGTTTGAAAAAACATAACTCATTAAAAAAAATGCAATTTTTAAAACTAAGCAAAAATACATGAATTGTCATATAAAAGTGCATTTTTTATAATACTTGTTGGTGGAGAATTTTGCATTTATTTGACATCATTGTCGGCCATCTTGCTGCTACGGGTACCCAAAAACCCTTGTGAAAGGCTTAGCAAAAGAAAGAAAAATAGTGCCGTTTGGTCACTCTGTTGTTTGTGTTCTTCCTTTTGCTTTTTAGCACTTGGTTTCGGTTGCACAACACAATACACCAATATCTGGTGGTCAAATAATAAGCACTGCCACTTTAAGTTCAGAAGGAAACGTTTAGAAAAATCAGATGTCCTTAAGCATAATGGACAAGAAACAAAAGTCATTGTTTTGAGCATGCTTTTAAAATCTTTTTCTTTTTTTTTTTTTTTTAATTGTATATATATATTTCAAATTTCTACTGACTGGCCACACCGGTGCACATGTTTTTCAAACCAGTCTTGCAAATTCATATACTTGTGAATATATGGTCAAAATGAACCATCTACAAATACAGGATTTGTATATCCGTCGTAAAACGACTTTTCTATAGTGCATAAAGTACTGTATGTGTCCTTCCATCTTTAGAGTAATGCCCTTTAGTAAACGCTGATCCACGTCTCCAAAGACATCCTTTAAGGAGTTAGACTTATGTTATTTGACACCTTTGAAATGTAACGTGGTACTATTAAAAGACTGTTTGGCGTCTGAGCAGTTACACAGCAGACTTCTAGGACTGACGAAATATGTGTATCTAAACGTTCCTATCTTATCTTTGATATTACTTTGAAACATAAAGGACCCAAGAACAGTTTCCCATCCCCACTCCCTTTGTAGCATTATTCATTTTATGGGAATTTCAAGCAGTTGAGTCAGGAGTTCCCACACCGGCTGCTTGTGGTGCGATGACTGTGCAGGTCCCCCTTAGGCCACAATGGCGACCAGGCGATAAAGGGACGGTGTGCTGATGTCAGCATGGATGATGTCATACGAGCCTTAAGCTTGGGGGTTTGTGCGGACGAGCTCATGCAATGTAGTTCATAAAGTTTTGATTTTGGGGGGTTTTAAACCAGGAAGTAATACATGTTTTCCTCACTTTGTGTTTGCTGTTAAAAACGTCATATTGGAATATAATATTGTGAATGTGCTTAATTGCTGTTGAGATTGTCATGATTGTTTTCTGTTATTAGTGTCAATAAATTTGTTCAAACCAAAAAAAAAAATACATGTTTTCAGTGACACTGTTTTTATCAAGCTTTTTTTGAGACTAGGCACACTTTTTCCATTGGGAAAGACTCGAGGCAAAATGGTCTATAATGATAATTTCTCAGCTCCAGTCTCATTTTTAGTGTTTACATGCTCAAAATAAGCTATTGGTAGGTTAACAATAAAAGTTGTTCTGGTCAAAGTGTCTTAAATAGGAATAATGGTTTGTTGAGGCTGTTCCTCTGGGGGTATTATTTCTATATCATATGTTATGTTGTATAAATATTAACCCTTTCTTTATTTTGATTTTTTTTTAAAAGACATGATACATTAAATAAACAAAATGACCTACCATTTGAAAATATTTTTGGAAGTATATGGTCAAACAAAATTCCCCTATTTATTCGCATATAACACTCTTTTTTTTTTTTACTGTTTTTTAAAAAAGAACTCTGTTTGGGTTTGTATTGTACACCAGGTTTTATGGTTGCATATTCCCCTATTTCTGCAATGATTTATTAGTGGAACAATAACGCTGACCAAAATTGCTACACATTGAATCTTGGCAGTGTGATGGCCAAATCCTCACCATTAGACCACCAGTGATATAGATAACATACAAAAAGTCACTACACATTATCTCATTATCACACTCTTTTTATCACACTATTTTTCACAGTACCCGAGACAAATGTTAAATATTGAAGGGAACCGAAATCGTCCTGAAACATAGAAATACAATAAGGGAAAATACTCTTTGGAGTATCAGAATGTTAATCAGATTTTGAAGAAAATTAAATAAATACATTGTAAATTTTATGTTTTCAATTGTTTTAATTATGGCCACACATATTCAACGTTAGTCACTTTCAATTATACGGATTTAAAAAAAAAAAAAATCAGGAGTGCGTGATAGACACGAGTGTCCATTATACACAAACAAATTCGGTTAAAAAATATTTGCTGAACTACCCCCTTATAAAAATTCTATTACTGTATGCTACTATCTACCGATATTCGGCAATCACCGGAAGACTTTACAGCTACTTGAACAAAGCATGTTTTCTGACAATAATTATAGATTTGTTTACACCAATTCAATAAAATTGGACAATTTTCTGGTAGGGAAAGTTAAGAAACTGGTGAAAAAATATTTGTATGCTCGCATTGTGTTTGAATTGATGGATGATGATGTATAATGATATTGGAGAGGTTCTCCTTTCAGTGCAAGTAAAACAAATTAAAAAGATCAAAAACTATTTATTAATGATCTATAACAAATATGTGAATAGTTGTTCAATACATTGTGCTCACAGATGCTGTAGATGGTTCAGGGTGGTAATGGCTCTTGGGATGAAGCTGTTCCTCATTCTGTTGGATTTTGTTCTGATGCACCTAAACAAATGACCTTCCAATAACAAACTTTCTCCTATTAGTCTTTTGTTACTTATTTAGTTTAGCTTGTCTGGCGATGTATTGTTTTTCAATTTCCTTGTTTGGTTGTTCTTGTGACATGTTGCACAACCTCTTTTGGAAGGTTAAGCTTGCATTGTGTGACTTTGTTGAAAGGAATTCATGGAACTCTGGCCTGCTCAGTACATTCTTATTGTGTTAACAATGATCTTGTATTCCTTTTCATAGGTGTCGTTTCGGTCAGTTTTGAGGAGGACGAAAGAGGGAACCTGTGCCTCATCGCTTACCCTCTCCATAGCGAATCGAGCGACCTGGAAAACAAAGACCCTTCGTCGGACTGCGAGCTCAAGAGCAAGATGTTGAAGTGGAGCAACAAAAAGCAGTCTCCTCTACACGTAGAGAACGATAACTACAACAAGGAACGAGCTCGTCAGAGCCGAAAAGACGACAACATCATCAGGTAACGTTGCAAGGCGTAGGAAAAATAATACTAAATAAATACATCCATCCATTATCTGCACTACATGTATTTATTTCGGTATTTAGTCATTTATTTTGTCGTGTACTTTATCACAACAAAATGTTATTCGGATGAGGGTACAGGACTGCCTGAGCTGTTCACCTATTGGTTTATCGACTAGTGCCCCAATCAACTGCAATGCCTTTCTTCCCTTTAGCTAGCAGTCGATTGGGGCACTAGTCGATCAACCAATAGGTGAAGAGCTCAGCTAGTTGGAATTGCCCCTTCATTTGATTACCATTTTATTGTGATAACCCACACAACAAAATACATGCTAAAAATGCATGACAAAATAAAGGACAAAATAAAGATAAATAAAGTTAAAAGTTTAACATTTGGAAGATGAGGTTCAAGAGGTCCTCCATGGTAAAGAGTGGACAAAAAAAGTGATCCTATCATTTTCTCAACCGCATCAAGCATTCTTATTCCACTTTCATTTCAAAAGAAATGTCTCGCCTCCTCATTACACCTTACACCAACCATAATGAATGGATGCCCGAGATATTAAGCAATAAAAATGTCAAAGTTCTGAGCACGCTGGAGATTCAGTACACAAACTAGGAAGTGGACCCCGGATTTCTTCTTGGGGTGGATGCCTTTAAAGGCGCCATACGTAGGTAGTGGTGGAAAGAAGCACTGCAGTACTGTCCTCTATTCGGAAAAATGTGCCCACAATACTAAATCTAACTTACAGCAATGTCCGGATATTTTTTGACATCCCGAAAAAAATGTCCGTATCTAATGTTTTTCGTAAGTCGAATGGTCGCAAGTAGGGAGCGTCTGTTGGCGTCAAAATAAAAAACAAAATGCACAACTAAATACATGACAAAACACTACAAAAAGTGCTATAATTCACGACAAGATAAATAACAAAATACACGAAAAACATAGGACTAAAAAAATAATCACAAAATATATGACAAAGCATATACTGTACTCATATGAATAAATTGCATTCATGTCATAGATTTAAGTATGTGATTTACTTATCTGTTCATTTGTATTAATGTCATGTTTGTAGGTATTTTTTTACATATACATTTATTTCTACATTCTGTTGTTTTTTTTAATATTTGTACATTAATTTCTACATATGGCTAGATCAGTCCTCGTTACCTTGCAGCCCCAAGCGCTGACTTTTGCCTTCTTTTGCAGTTACCGTGACGACGTGCAGGCTCAGCAGCAAGCGGAGGTCCTGTATTTAGGCCTGGAGAAGGGCAACATAGTCCCACAGATCAAACACAATCCCTGGAGTCTCAAATGTCACCAGCAGCACTTGCAGAGAATGAAGGACAACGCGAAACACCGGAACCAATACAGTATCCTTTCATGTGGCCTTCGTCACGGAACACACCACACGTGTCTTTTGTTAATCATAAGAACATATGATGTTGGTGTGAGTTCCTTGACTCGCTTCCACAGAGTTCATCCTTTTGGAGAACCTGACATGGCGTTACACGGTTCCATGTGTCCTGGACCTGAAGATGGGTACCCGGCAACATGGCGACGACGCATCCGAGGAGAAGAAAGCCAATCAGATCCGAAAGTGCCAACAAAGCACGTCGGCTTCCATCGGAGTGCGACTCTGCGGCATGCAGGTAAATTTGTGTCAAGGAGGTTGTTGTGCCTTGACATTCCTGTCTTAACTTTTGGGAATAGTGAGCCCAAAGTGAGTTTTGTTGCAATTGAGTGAAATGAAAAAAAAAGGCGTAAAGCCAAAATAAGTTTCTTTAGAACGGGTTTAATGTGGTAGCGCCGTAAAGACTTCCTTAGTAGCCCATGGACTGGTACTGAAAATATGGATCATTGGATTTTCTAGGAAATGTTTATTCCTAACTGGCATGATGTTTAGTTGTTTTCTATACCTATTTTAACCTCTAATAATTACAACCTGGTAATAACATTGTAGTATCATGTTATTTTAGAAATGCTTATCAAACAGTTAACCCTTCCTGCAAACCAGAAAAAAAACAGTAGCTCTCAGCTTCAAAATAGTTGGCGACCCCAAATTGTTTTCACTCAAGCTAAACACGTGGCAAGGTTCTGTATTTGGTTAAAACAATATGAGTTAAAAAATGTCATAAAATGATGCGATCAAAGGACTTTTTGGGGACTACATTACACAACAATGACAACGTAGCCATTATTGGTCCTGACTCACGCCCTTGTTTTTTGATGTTCTATATTGGGATGGATTCCTCAAAGAAGAGCAAAAATAGTTGAATACAATATACAATAATTTATTTTTTTAAAAACAACAACATAGGGACCCCAAAAAACATTGGAATCTACCCATGATTTTTAAAACATGTACAATAAAATTTATTGTACATGTTTTAATAAAAAGTGTATTCATTACACTTTTTAGAAAAACAAAATATTTTTGCCCTTTTATCATTTACAAACGTATTTTTTGTTTAATAAAAATGGTAACAAAAGTAAAAAAAAAACTACGAATATGACCTTCAGTATTGAACGAGAGGATATTTTTTTTCCAATTTAAATTTAAGTATTTAATTACAGCTTAACAAATGGAATAACAGGACGAGTTACTTAAATTTGGTATTCCATTGGAGTTTTTTAATGTCATGATATTAAGGAATTGAATGAATAATTGTATGAATTAATGTTAAATCACATTGCAGATGATCAAATACAAAAAAAATCACCTCTTCTGAATACAAATTAAATATTCCAAATTATTATTTCTAACGTCCTTCCTCTATATATTTAAAAAGCACAAGATATGAACTACAGTGTATTACACGTTAATATTCTGGTCATTGTTTATATCACTGGGCCTTTTTATTTGGGCACAGTACAAAAAAAGACAATGTAAACTACCAATAAACTATAGGAATCCACCCCCAATCTATTTTTTTCATAGCAGAGGAAACTTACTAGAAATCAAAACAAGAAAAAAAAGATCTTTTATAGATTTTTAAAAATGTGCTCAAAAGGAGTAGTATATCAAGAGTTTCTCTGGGTATTAAATGTTATAGGAGTCGCTAGCGGTACTATTGTAGTTTGTTTTCTAATTTGCCCTTTGTGGGGTAAGAGGATAAACGATAGATGAAATAGTTGGATGGTGCCAGCAAAGCCAATATTTTGTCAAATCGACCTTTGCTCTAAGACTGTATTGATTTATTGAGTCATAGTACTACTGCATCTTGTGTTTGATTCCGTTGCGCTTCTCTGCCCTCAGGTGTACCAGTCTGATTCCGGCCAACTCATGTTCATGAACAAGTACCACGGGCGCAAGCTGACCTTCGCCGGCTTCGAGGAGGCCCTCTACCAGTTTTTCCACAACGGCCGCCGGTTGCGCCGCGAGCTGCTCTCCCCGGTGCTGCAGCGTCTGCGCGAGATGCAAGCCGCCCTAGAGTCGTGCGAGTCGTACCGGTTCTACTCCAGTTCCCTGCTCATCATCTACGACGGGGATCCCCCCAGGACGCCTTCTCGCCCTAGACACCGCGGGGGGGAAGAAGGCGATGAGGACGATTTGTCGGATGAAGAAGAGGAGGAGGAAGAAGACGCCTTCGGTTTCGGCTGCAGCGCCGGAGGGGGTGTGAGCAACGGCCCAGCGGTGGACGTGCGCATGATCGATTTTGCGCACACGACCTGTCGTCACTACGGCGAGGACAGTGTAGTGCACGAAGGCCAAGACAGCGGCTTCATCTTCGGCTTGCAGAACTTGATCACCATCATCTCCCAACTGGAGGATAACAGCGCTGACTGAAGATAGCGGCGGAAGCCCACATGTTGTGAAATTTCAAGCCCTGGGGAACGCGGCCCGACGAGGCCAGGCCCCCAGCCGTAACCCCGAGGCATGTTATCCCGATGGGAACCTCGGGGGCGAGGAAGGAGAGTGCGCACTGGGTCCCGGGCTCGGCGTCAGGAGACCTCGGTCGCACTTTTTCCTTTTTGAGACTGCTCCTTTTCTTTATTGCGCAAGAGGAATGAAATTGAGATCTTGCCACGAATACTTGTAGCATCCTAGGACACTCCTCCGCTTTATTGTGTATTCTCTTTAAGAGAGAAATTGCGAGCTAGGTGGTTGGAAATCGAGTGTACTGTAGTCAAGGTGCTTTGCCCGGGGCAGGTTTTTTTGTGGGGAGGTGGGCAGTTAGATGGATTGTCCCTAAGAGCAGTGGTCAGCAACCTTCTTTGTTCAATGGACCGTTTTATTTTTTTTTACAATACAGGGTGTCTCAAAAAGAAGGATATCTGAGATGAAAATATCACAGAAAGTACATGATTAAGGCAAATTAAATTAAAACTTATTTAATTTTAAGATTTTCCAAATCTGAATGAAATTCAAAAGCATGTAGGATATCAATTTTTTTAAAACACCCTGTATTTTCAAAGCCCAGCCAAAGGGATGGATTAAACATTTTTGCACTTTTTTAAAAACAATGATAACCATAATAGTAATGACTGCACTTAACATTTATGAAACGGATAATAACGATGAGCGTAAATCCACTGTGTAGTCATGCGGAACATTCAGATGCCTTCGTAACTTCAAACCAAAATCACATTCATTTTGCCGAATCAGGGAGGAAACCGGAGTACCCCAGGGCACGGGAAGAACATGCAAACTCCACACAAGTAGGCCGGTAGCTGGAATTGAACCCTTGAAGTCTAATCTGTGAAGCTGATTTTCTAATAAATACACACTTTGGTTGCTATTGTAATGTTTAACGCAAAGCGTCGTCAATCAGTGTGTAATTCCAAATACAAACTTGCAATTTGAACCATCCCATTTTTGGTTTTGTGTTCTTGAGTTAGGGATCAATGCATCCTCCAAAATCCTTGCAAAGGTTTTTTCATCACGCTAAGTTGTTTCTAGCATGACTTAGTTGACCGTTCTCCATTCTGATTGGTTGTAAGCCCAAAAGTTTGGTTGGATTCCTCCTTCAGTGTCTCTTCAGAGAACGGGAATCCTTGTCTCCAGTTGCACCGCCCAACAGGTTGCTGCACTAGCCCGTGCAAACCACACTGATTTGAATCTATTCGTATTACCATTTAGTCAGAAACGTAGCAGTGCCATTAAGACAATAGGTAAAATTATTTTCTCCAGGGTACCAAACTACACGTGGCCCAGTGGTTGCCGACCACTGCCCAAGAAGCACATTAATACTTAGGGACAGACTTTAAGGGCTGACCTTGGCTGGTTAGGCCAGCAGCCTTGTAGCAATCACCAACCTAAGCTCACAGGAAGGAGATTTTGTGTTTTATGTCGGTGCTTGTATTAAAACTGCTCTCGTGTCCAGTGCGACACTTTGACGGACGTTTAAGATGAAGACGAAGGAGTTTGCCTTTTTTCATCTGTACTTTTTTGTCCTGTAAACAAAAGACATTATTTTTTTTTATTCCCATTGTGTGTTTTCTTGGACTTTCTCCAATTCATTCCGGGAAGAGAATTTACTGATTTAAAATCAAGAGACTTTATATATGTACACGTTATGGAAAACGGGGAGAAGAAAAAAAATCACATTCCAAATAACCACTGTTGTATGTTCTCTTATACTGAATTTATTTTGTTATCGCGAGGGGATAAGCTTGCTTGTACCTTTGGTGAGCAATGTCTTGACAATAAAGGCATTCATTGTTTTTAAGTAGTTTACTTCCTTTCTCTTTTTCTTGAAACAAATCGAGCAGATTAAAGGTAAGCAAAAAAATCTGGTAGCCAATGGAGGCTTATTGTATTTACACGTGTAGCCAAATTGGCCGGGGTTTGACGCAGGGCATGGCTGCATTAGCCCAAGGTACACCCACAATAATTAGCTTTTATCCTGCAACGACGTTGCGGTCTGGATTGCGCAAAGTTCAAGATTATGCAATCTGACGTGGAACAACCTGAGCGGCTCAAGCAGGAAGTATTAGAAGGTGTTAGGTACCACAAACACACTCAGCGCGAGTTAACCTGGAAAGCTAATTATGCTGAGCAATGGAATCAATTGCAATGTATATATAAATAGGTGCTCCCATGGTCAAAGTAGGGTGTGACGCCATTGTATCAAGTTCTTTTAGATGGCTTAAATTGCCTGCAGTGAAATGATCATTGTAGCCAAGACCAATAACAATCACTGCACAGAAGCTCAAAAACAACTTATAAATACCTAGAATTGTGCGCTATGAGACAAAACCATTCCCTTTTTGGCAAGGTCATTGGCACATGAGACTGAAAACCCCAGAGTAAGACTGGGTCTATCTGGAGACTAAAATCCTTAAATGGAGGTAAACACAGCACAAATATGTTTGTACAAGATTAACCTCAAGATTCAAAGAATCCAAGGAGAAGACAAAAACTAAAGACTGAAAATTGAAATGCAGCTGTTCAGTCATCCTTTATAGTTTTTGCTGAAAAATCATGAGACAACAAAACCAAAAGTGCTGAGTCAGCTTTTTAACATCTAAGGTAACCTACCTGAAAGATGGGTGTGAGATCTAAACACAAAATCCCCATCACAACTATTCGGATATAAGAGGACGAAAACTGGTGAGAACCTTTGTACTGGTAGTATCGTCTACAAAGCTCTGCAATGATCAGAAGTGTTTTTTATTGACTGAGTAATTAATTTGTTTTTCCAATGTGTTACATGCTGCCCCTATTCAAAACACAGCAATAACTATCAATAATATGATTAATTATAAAAAGGAAAGTTTATTGAATTTACAGGCATTTTAAAAGAAAATCAAGGTCCTCGAACAATCAATATTAAAAGCTGTATGGCAATGTATTAGATTTAGAATATGAATTGTATTCATTGATAACAATGCAGTGAACTATATTTACAGTGAGATTAGACAAGGTACTTCAGTAGAAATACGTAAAAAAGACAAAAATACATTATGTAATCACAATCAAAGCACAAGAAAGAATACAATCTATGGAGACTCAAAGTGACCAAACCACACATTTTTTCTTCTCATTTTCTTTTGCCCAGCCTTTCAAAAGGTTTTTGGTTTTGGGGGTTATCATTAGCAGCATGATGGCAGACAACCACCTTGGCTCCCTATAGGTGAGCAAGTTATGTCAAGTAAGTATGAATTTTTTTACATACGAGTATTGTACAATAGTCACATTTATAGTATAGTTTGTGTATTGTTTTTCTTATTGTTCAAATCTTAGTGTTGTTTTTTTAAATACACATTTTATCTCTTGGAGGCAATAAATAATGCACAATTTCCCTTTAAAAAAGAAAATCAGAATAAAAAGAATGCCAGGATAAAAAGGCCAAAATATTTATAAGATAGTGCTTGGGGACTAACCTAAATTGGAAGTGCATTGTAATAATAATGCAATTCAAATAATATTTAGCAAGAATATTATCAAACAAGTCAATAAAAAGATATGAATACCTATTTTTCTGTTATCAGGGATCTCCAACCTTTTTCAAGCTGAGAGCTATTTTATGTTACAAAGGCAGGCAAAGGGCACCCAGTTTGATAAGCTTTTCTAAAAAAACAGCTTACCAGATTATTATGTTTTTACTACATTATTAATGGGTTAATTTTCGGATTTAGGGCTAAATAGACTCAGTCAACCGCTGAAAAAAATAATTTGACTAGAAATTCGCAACGACCCAGCACTGGTGAGATATATTATCAAAAAAGAGCATTACAGCTGTCCTGAGGGAGCAACACAGTGAAGACCAATGTTCTATAAAATACCAATTTTCAATAAAACTGGCTCGATACATATTTTTCACAGGTTGCTAATGGCCCTAGAGAAGATATGATGTCGGGGCAGGACCTCAGAAAAAAGTCCAGAATGGGTACGAGTACGGGGCGGTACGGCAGCTGAGAGGATAGCGTGTCTATGGCACAGTTCTAAAGTCATGGGATCAAATCCAGCTATCAGCCTTTCTGTGTGGAGTTTGCATATTCTCCCTGTGCTTGCTTGCGTTTCCTCCGGGCTCTCCAGTTTCCTCCCACATTCCAGAATCATGCATGTCAGGTTAATTGGCAGGTCCAAATTGTCCCTAGGTGCGAATGAGCGAGTGAATTGTCTGTCTCTGTGTGCCCTGCGATTGGCTGGCAACCAGTTCAGGGTGTCCCCTGCCCACTACCCAAAGATAGCTGGGATGGGCTCCAGCACACCCGCGACCCTACTGAGGATAAGCCCGTCAGACAATGGCTGGATAAATGGATAGATTACGAATAGGGCTATGTAATTTGTAAACTGTGTTTTTTTTTATCTAATTAATTTTAATTGAAGACAGCATTAATTATAATCTGGCAGATTTCTTTGTACGTTAGCAGGTGTGATTGGGAGCGTCTTGTTTATGCAACACAAAGGAAGAAACAGGTTGACCTCAATAGCAGCATGGGCTGTGGGGTAAATTACTTTGTGATTATACTTATATCACTTCATTTATGACGTACAAGTATAAACGTGGCAGTTTGCACATAGGCATCTGTGGTTCCTACTTCAGTTTAATTGTATTTGGTAGGCCTCGTTGCGTTGAGGTTTCAATCAAGAATATTTTTTTTTTCTGACTATAAGTATTGTGAAAAATAGGAGTGCATGTAGTTAGTGTGATTATATGGAAGTGTTAAATAGAAAATGAATTCAAATATTTATTTGTATAGCGCTTTTCGCACAGTGAATCGTAACTTCAATATTGGGAGAAACCAGAAACTACGTTATGTAATAAATTGAATTATTTAAATTATTTTAACATTTATATTTTTGAAAGGGAAAATTTGAGAATTTGCTAAATGGCAAAAAACAATGGTAGGAGTTTCAAAGTTCATTTGGAATTGGTCGATACTGGTCCTCAATATGTCTTTGTATTTTTTTAGTTATTTCTTTCTTTTCAGTCATGTTGCAGCAAACATCACTTCACAGAATGAACAAATCTCCTAAAAAGAAAAAGGGGTCACAGGTTAATCCAAATATTTATGAGAGACCTGTCCCCAAAATAACTTCTTCAAGCAATCTAATAAATAAATGATCATATCTTACATCTTTATAACAATCATTTGTTAATCCATTTTAAAAATGAACACGTTATTGAACCACGATATACTCAGTATTTTACTGTTTCAGAGAAGTTATTCTTTTCACATCCTTCTCCTCCTTACTCTCTAAGAACAATATAATGTGTAAAACCTGTAACAAACATGCATTTTCTGTCATGATTACTGATGTGACTCAGCTGTGCCAGCTCATTTGGCGCTAACCGCCGCGGGTTCTCATTGGCTCCCTGTCACTATTTGAACCCAGTCCGGTCAATCCCCTGATGTCAGTCCGCCTGCGAACCCCTGTTTTTCAAGGCAAGCCTTTTACGACCCTGACTCACGCTTGTCACGTTTTTTTTGCTCCTGTTTGTCTCCTGCTACGACCTGTTTTGATCCCGACCACGTCCCGAATTACGATCCGTTTTTGATCCCGACCACATCTGCTCTCCCATCCCGGCTTACGACTCGTTTCCGACCCCAACCTCGTCTTGCGCTCCCAGTCCCGGCTACCGACCAGTTTTCCGCCCCTGACACCGCCATCGCTCGCTACGGAAGATCCACTTCCGTGTTCAGATCACAATCCGAGTACGAGAGCGACTTGCCCAGCGAACACCGGATTTTGGGCCCAGCCCTTTCCTTTCTCTTTCAATAAAACTTGTGGGTCCTGTTTCCGTTCTGGTCCTGACATTTTCTTGTGAAAATTTTAAATTCTATAGTGGGATCGGACGTGCACCAAGAGTGAGCCACAAGAGCCTGACCAGACCAGTTGAGTGCCTGTGCCCAGGCCCACCTCTGTGGCTTTTTGAAGCTCAGATGACATCAGCCTTAACAAGGATCTTCTCCAGTGTCGTCTGTTCGATGAGGACCAAGATGGCATCTCGGCGTTACTCACACTAATGTTGCTTTGACGAGCATACAGTACTGAATTTACAGGTCAAGATCAAGCTGGACATCAGTATTGTGTCTTCTTGGGAGGTTAGGCACAAGGGAAGTTCATTATAACTTGGTTATTAAGCGTTTCACTTATTTGATATCAATACATTTACATTTTCATTATCACTCTCATTTGTTGATTATACATGTACATCCGGTGGAGTTTAACATCACAAAATATCATAAAAGGTTGTACTGTCACGGTTGCCATGGCGGCCAATTGGTCCCGCCCGTGTGGCGTCAGCTGCGGCTCGTTGACGGATTGGCTTCCCTTCTATTTAAGCTCAGTGCTCTCACTCTCCCTTTGTCAGTCTGTCAACAAACCTCTGCCGCACAAGATGTGGGTTTTGACTCTGTCCGATTTCCTGCCTGCGTTTCCTGTCCAGTATCGTTCCTGTCTATTTTGTCCTGTTTATTATTATTTCCAGTTTTCGTTCCCGTCTAGTTTGTTTAATTTCGATGTCCTGTTTCATTATCATTCCTGTCTGTCCCGTCCTGCCCGGTATCGACCCCATCTGTCTGATATCTACTCGGGCAATTGGTATCGATCTCGTCGGCCTCTGGCTTCTTATCATTTCATGCCAGACTGCTGCCTAACGAGCATGATTCCCCATTTCCTGTAAAATAAAAGGCTTGTGTGAGAATCGTCATCGCGTTTGGGTCCTGATCTAGTTCTGGTTCATGACATTAAAATCAGTTATCATTGTCTGAAAATTTTGCACAGAATGTATTTTTTTAATAAATTAAACTTTCTGTGATAAACGTGTGTTATGTGTTTTCTTTTCTTTTGTTTTTTTAATCTTAATGTTCATGTAAAATGAAAGCTTTTTGGGGGTGGCCATATTGCCCAGGGCTACACAACATTTTAAGCTAGCATCATGCTAAAGCCTGGTAGAAAAGAAAAACATGTATACAAGTTAAAAAACAATATGTACATTTTGTCTAAACATTCAAACAATTTCATAGGTATATTTTGTGTTTCCTTGGTAAAAATACTATTACTACCGGTACTCAAAATTTACTGAATTACAGTAGTTGTGAAAGTCTTCTCAGTTTATTTACTTCTGACAGAATTAGCGCGTGTGCGGCACAGTTCTAAGGTCTTGGGAACCTCCTGTGTGGGTTCAAATCCAGCTACCGGACTTCCTGTGCGGAGTTTGTATGTTCTCCCCGTGCTTGCGTGGGTTTCCTCCGGGCACTCCAGTGTCCTCCCACATTCCAAAGACATGCATTTCAGGTGGATTGGCCGGTCCAAATTGTCCCTAGGTGTGAATGAGCGAGCGAGTTGTCTGTCCCCTGTGTGCCCTGCGATTGGCTGGCAACCAGTTCAGGGTGTCCCTGCCCACTGCCCGATGATTGCTGGGATGGGCTCCAGCACCCCCGCGATCCTACTGTACTGAGGATAAGCGTTGCAGATAATGAGATGAGATGAGAGATGGAATTATACTGCCTCCTGATGGCAAAGTCAAGCACAACAGAAAAGATTCACAAAGCAGGAAACATTGATAACATTGTACTCCATTTCAGTGTGAAAAAATAGCTTGCGATTATAACGTCTTGCTATACAAGCATGTTAATGAGATGAATTTACCTCATATCTCAAAAATTCTACATTCATAGGTCACCTTATAAAATTTCTAGTATTACAATTGCTCAGAGTTGCGTTACAAGTGAAAGTCAAGTTTAATGTCACTGAATGGATTTCTCTTATCACAGTCCAGCAGGATGCTTATTTTTAGTTCCGATATCAACAAAAAAACAGCTATCTTGCTTGCTCACTTGATAGCTCTCGTCCAACATTTTTAGCTCCAGGAACCTACTATTGACTTGTGCATTGAATCAGAGCAAGATTAGAGGTTTTCTTTTACTGCTAAGAGTGTACATCATAAATTATGTCAACGCTTTCACAGGGGTCAAAGAGCGCACATAGAAGGTAAAGCAAATGTGTACCCTGTGTGCTGTGTGCGTAAACTCAAAACCAGTGAACACAGTTCAAAGGTTGTGGAAATACTTATCTAAATATTGTCATAACCATTTTGGTCTGTTGGACTTCTAATCAAGTATGCTAAGAGACTAGAAAAGTGTGTATTATTTAGCGCTTCCTCGTGGTAAAAAAACTACATTTTGATTTAAGTAGTAAGTGTTCAGAGAAGAAGCAAAGAGCAATGTTTTTCTCTTTTTGTTCAAAAAAGGCTGCGCAAAAAATAAAGGTCACTTTGAGTCCCTGTAGTTTGTGTTCTCCGTTATGCCTTTTTAATACTCGTTTTCCAGTTGCATCTTACAATAGACTGACATCTAGTGGTTAAATACTAGACACTGTCCCTTTAAGTTGACATCAAATAAGTGTGGGAGTTCAATGCAACGCTTCATAAAAGAAACAAGTAAGCAATAGTGCTTTAAACTACAAATGACGAAAGAACATTTTTTAATAAGTCTACAAATGCAATTTTTCTGTCAAGTACAAAAGCACAAGTACGGTTTTAATTATTATTATTATTATTATTATTCACGTCATTTCTCAGCAGTTTTTAGACTTTTTTTCTTAGTGATCCTATCTAAAGAATTATTATTTTATGTCACGGTTGCCCATGGCGCCCAATGGGCCCCGCCCGTTGGGCGCCAGCTGCGGCTCGTTGACTGATTGGCTTCCTTCCTATTTAAGCTCAGCGCTCTCACTCACCCTTTGTCAGTCCGTCAACGAACATCTGCACCAGCAAGACGTGTGTTTTGACTTGCTTGTGTTTCCCGTCTATTTTGTCCTGTTTAATATTGATCTGCAGTGTCATTCCCGGCTATTTTGTTCTGCTGCATTACGTCTTCCGCCCAACGATCGCCAAATCACTGGCGTTTGGGTTAACGTGCATGACTGCCCAATTTCCCATAAAATAAAGCTTGTGTGAGAAACGTCACGCATCTGGGTCCTCCTCCTGTTCCAGTTCTTGACATTTTAATTCGAGCAACATTTACGGTCTGGAATTTTGTTTAACCCTAACCCGTTGTATTTGACGGAAATATATCATTAAAGAAGTGCAAAAATCATAAAATCCGTTTACTGTCAGAAATACAAAGTAATATTAAGCGATTTAAATTCTAATAAATTTTTATTATATGTTGTTTGAATTGGTAGTACCGTAATTGACGTCTTTAGACGCATTAATAGAATTTTACCATTTAAAAGTTTACCATAACTTACACTGAGAGCTGGCATTGAACGCACCTCTGGTCTGGTTCCTAGAGCTATTGACGTCATGTATGTTCTTCGTTATATTTCTTAACATTACTAATGTTTGTTTGTGATTTGAAACTTCCCAGTTATTTATTACTGTGAGTTTAATCATTTACAATACAAACGTCAAGTAGCTCTTTTTACCTGCACTCCATGTACTGGATGCACACATCATTTTCAGATTTCATGAAATAATGCAACTCTTTCGGTGCAGAAGATATGACATAACGCTAATCCTAAAACTCTGACCGACTCAAAAAGAGTGTGCCTACAATTTCATTTGTCAGACTTTCAACAAGATTTTAAAAACTTTTTACACAAATTAGTTCTTCCAGAGCTGTCATTTTGGCTCAGGATATGATTATTTCTTCCCCTTTTCCACATTTTAGTATTTTATTCTAGATATAGTAACCTTTAATTTACTGCTGTATTTTCCAGACTACAAACAAATTTTAAAAAATTCATAGGTGCACCCGAGAATTTGGTGGGCCTTGTCGGGCCAGAATCATGCTAAATAAAATTGTAAATCAATAACTACATGAAAATGCTGCTTCATGTGGTAACTTTTTATGAATTATACTTTTTTAAAGGAGATCAAGATTTCTTAATGTTTGTCTGTGTTATAGGAAATTAGTTTTCAGGATTCTTTGACATTTGTTTTGTTTTGTTTGATGCAACCATAGCCATCACAGTAGTTTAAATGTAATTTGCCTTGTATTTCAGTGCGCATTATGAATTAAAATGATTTCACAATTTTTTTAGTGCACGTAATAATCCAGTGCACTTTATGGTCTGGAAAATACGTTAGAATTCTGTGAATCTTTTTATTTTTCACTTTTGCCTTAAATATCTGAGCTCTCTTGACAGCAAAAAACATCAAATGTGCAGAAGTTGAGTATTTCCCACACAATGTTGACTCACTTTCTCAGGTGATTTGCTCTAAATAAAGAGTGAGTAGGTGTGTTTGCGTGCGAAGACCTAATAATGATGGTAGTGATGTGTGTAATAAAATACAAAAAAAACCCACAAAGAAATCGCTGCAGGGGAAAAACTTTCTATTCATGACAGTGCATGCATACTTATTTGTCCTGCAGATGACATCTCTGTGGAGGAGTTATAAATACCCCTGGCAAAACAAGGGAAGTCGTAGGATAGGATCATTAGTAGACTATTTCAAACTGTATGACTACATTTCATCTAATCATAGTTGATATTCATTGTTTTTCAAGTTCATTTAGTCTCCAAACATTTTTATTCGTTCTTTCTGAAGTATATAAAAATGGCTGCTTTGAATACATTTCAACACTTTTACACATTCTAAGCAATAATGTTCTTATTTAACTACGTTTCTCAAACCTTTCTTTTCAGGTTGAATAAAATAAAATGTTAACTCTGAAGGGAAAGGGTGTTTCAAAAGTCTTGGGCACTTTTTGACATTGAATATCTGAATATTAAGGATATAAAATTACATCTGGTGAATTCAGGAAGCTTGTAGTTTCATTTTTGCAAGGAATGTTAAGATATTTTCAATGTTAGCACCGTGAGTCCCACAATTATCAAGCAGATATTCAAATTATTGCAAAGCCAGTATTCATTGTCATTGTTTGCAACAGCCTCTGGTATTCGTGCCTCCAGCTCAAACACATTTTGAATAGGGGGCACATAGACAAATCGTAAGGTGTGAGATCTGGATATCTGGGTGGCCAGGACATGAGATTGTGATAATTCTGCCCAGACCGTCCAATCCATCTGTCAGGCAGTGTTGTGTTCAGAAACTGTCTAATCCTGAAGCTCCAGTGTGGTGGCGCCCCATTCTGTAAGAAAATTAAATCATCAGGCTCTTTCTCACTTACTTTATCCATTAAATAGTATTTCAGCATGTTGAAGTACATCTCACCTTTGATTGGTGCTCCTTCAAAGAAGAATGTTTCATAGACAGCTTTCTCCGAAATAGCACCTTTGGGGATTTTTTGTTGATGCTCACGAAGTACTTGTTAAATTTGCCATGCACCATTCTAAGCACAAATTACCAAGGGCGGGGCCAATGCGTAAAGCTGACGAGCAAGAACCTCCAGGGGCGCATCTACCCTTTCTTGCTGGCGCTGAAGCCACTCTTGTTGCTGCCGAACAATTCAAAGAATGGCGGACATGTCACCCGACATCCGTCGGATCTCCACCTCAGTCTGATGCGAACGCTGCATGTCTCCTTCTTTCTCCGATCGGCGCTCGTAAGAAACGTTCGCTGGGTCCTTTTCTGGTCAGACCGTTCTGTCACAAGCCAGAGACGTAGACAGGACCCAATAGCATTCTTTTTACCTCGGTTTTATTGAGAAAGAGAGCAGTGCTTGCTTCCACGATCCGATGATCGTCGGACACGGGTAGCTGATGGCAGGAACGCGGAAGTGGCACTTAAGTGTCAAACGAGGATAGTCGTAGGCAGCGGGAAAACTGGTCGATATCCGGGACGGAAGAGCAGGGCAGAAATGGGTACAGAAACATGTCGGCAACAGGTATCAGGCAGGAGAAAACAGGGCAGGAGATTGTCGGAAGGTACAGAGCCTGCCTAGCTGAAAGCAATGGTTCGCAGGACGGTCTGACACTGGTAAGAGGGAGCCGGGGGATTTAAAAAGTGGCAGGTAGCCAGTCAGCGACCAGGGCTGTTGGCGCCAACGGGGCAGCTGCAGGTGCCCCGAATCAGTAATCATCACAGTATTTAACAACCTCACAAGCTTCACAGATTCACTACCTCTCCTGCTATGCTGTTCAATGCATCTATCCAACTCAGCAGCCTCCCCTTCGTTCATCGACCCAACAGCTGCTTCTACCTTTTCTCTCACAATCTCTTCATTCAATTCACCAAACAAAGGCATCCGTCCACCACCCACAGGGACAATAAATGCCTCCCTCTCATCATTCACATTTAACAGCTCACTAAAATCTGAGCCCATCATTCACACATCTCTTGCCCTTCTACCAACAGCCTGCCATTCTGATCTTTCACACCCTCCTTCCAACCTATCTTTCCTTCCTTATCCTCTTCACTTCCTTCCAAAACATCCATTTATTCTCTTCAAAACTCTCAGTCAACTTCCTCTCACATCTATCATTCGCTGCTTTTTTCGCATGTCTTACCACTTGCGTCACACAATGTATTTTCATTTTATACATCTCATATACTTCCCGATCATCACTCTGCAACCATTCCTCAATTGCCTTTCTCTCTTCATCAACTGCTGCTCTCACATCCTCAAACCACAGCTCAGTACCCTTTCTAACACTTCCACCTACCTTGCGCATTCCACATTCAGCAATACGCTGCGCTTCATGCATTTCTTCAGACATTCCTACTCTTCCTCCACTCCATCTACAGATTTAGTCAAGTCAAGTCACATTCATTTGTATAGCCCTTAATCACAAAATGTCACAAATTGTCACGTCGGGCGCGGTTGCCATGGCGCCCAGTCGGTCCCGGCCAGGTGGCGCTGGATTCTGGCGCGGTTGCCGTGGCGCCAATTGGCCCTGCCCATGGACACAGGCTGAGGCGCATTGACTGCTTTTTGGAGTACTTAAACGCATTCCTTCTAACTGTGCTTGGCCTGAGCTTTTGTTAAACTTTGGTGAAACCTTCTGTGAGATTCCTGCAAGTTCTGTTTAACTCTGAGAAATGCCTAGTCTGTAAATTTGCCAGCGTTTGATCCTGTTTTGTTTTTGGTCTGATCCGTTTGGACATTTTTTTTCTTTTGAGTGGATTTCTAATCCACTCCTGCTACCATCGATTCCTGGATCGATTGTGCGCCCTCCTCCTCTTTCCCCAATAAATTGAGAGTACGTCTACGCGAATGGGTCCTTATTTCCTGTTTCCCACTCCGCTCCGTGACACAAATTACTGAACAGGTTACAATTACACCATCCCCTGATTTTAAACCAACATGCAGGCAAGGAAAAACTCAAAACCTCAGCACGAGGAAAATAAGAAACCTTCAGAAGGGGCCTCACAAGTGGTAATCCCCCTTCCAGGATGACCAGGGTGCCCTAGATTTAGCATTGGCTAACAGTACACAGAACATAGTGAACATCACCTCTCAGTACATTCACAATCAACTATCTCCAACACACATTCCTACTGATCAACACGTAATTCATTAATGCTCTCTCAACTGTTTGTCCATCAACCCCTCTAATCTATGTGTTCTTATTGACAACCGTCTTTCCAAACATGCTATTACCTAATCTTAACTCCTGGTTAAGACACATTCAAATCAGTCTTTTGCCAGTGTCATTCACTCCTGGGTCACCAAATCTTGTAATAGCCCTCTTCCATCCATACATTACCAACTCTGGCTTTCAAACCTCCCAACACAATCACATGACAATTTTTTTCAAAACTGTAATACACACATTGACAAATCACCCAGAATTCATACTTCTCTTCCTTATGACTCTTAGCATTTGGAACACACACGCTGAGAAAGACCCACATCTCGCTTTCCCACTTCGCCTTAACCCACATCAATCTCTCCTTCAATTCCAGAACTCTCTCTCACCCCAAGTCTTAGGGTGGTTGAGAAAACACCTCTTCCACCCTCTGTGTGATCTTGACTCCTTCTGGGAAATTGATGCAGAGGAGGGAATTCCCAGCCCCCTCAATTTCCCACTTTTAGACACCTCTTACGTCATGCCGGAGATATAGTGGGAGTATTCCTGTTTTCTGAAGCAGCAAACAGATGTAAGCATATGTTAGCATATTACTCATACCACATGCCCCATTATGTGCCCCTCCCACAAATATAACCAAACATCTTTTCTGGTTAAGTGAACGCCATTAATGGGTCTGACAAGAAGATTTTTTTAAAAATCAATATCTTTACAAAAAATCTTGTAACTAGCTTTAAAACGACACAACTTGGATCTTACTACCATTCATGGTTTAGGAGATACTGCATGGAGACTTCAAATATGCCCAACACTTTATAGAAAATGGCAGATAATTTTGTTTATGTTAAGTATTCTTTTTATTTACTTTTTAAAAATAGTTATGGGAGTATTTTTTAAACAAGATAAATGACATATAAAATAAACAAAATTATCTGCCAACAAAACTAAAACATTTCAATTTTAAAGACAATTATTTTGTCAATGATTTTCCTCCTCAATTCTCTAATTAGATGTTTTGAAGTGTAAACAATTTCTGTTGTAAGTATTTATTTTTCTTCGTCTTTTATTTCTATTTTGTATTAGTTTAAGGTAGTCTGCCATACAAAGGAAGCTAAACTGTTTAAATTAGATTGAATCCCTATCTAAAGATTATTACGAGTATTGTTATTATTAGTATTAATATCCCCAAGTCAAATGTCCACTGCTTGTTCGGGGTACTCTATCTTATGGACTACATTACTAAAAAAATGTTTGAGAACGACTAAAATCATGGACAGTAAAATGAAAATAAACATTTTATAATAATTATATGGCAGTAATAATATGGTATCAAAGAAAAAATAATTTGGAGTGCTGGACCAATTTACATTCCAAATAGCATACCATTATTACACATCCCACAAGTAGTTTGCTTGGAGAGCCCCAAAGGAAGTGACACACACCGATGGGGGAGTCATGGCCTTGTGACTTGATTTGCACAGTTTCTTTTTCGTTTCATTATCTCCACCAAAGTCCTTAAAGTGCCTCCCCCTGAACGTGTGCACATTGGAATGTAATCGCTGCTGACTCCCTCCCCGCACACACCTTTCCTCTTTTGCCTGTTTGTGATGAAATGGCACAATAGCCTCTAATATTTAGTAAGTTGGTGCATATTGCCGAATTAATTCAACTTGCCATGTGAGTCACTAATAGTTGTACAATTCTACTGGGAATGAAACAAAACATCCATCCATTCATTATCTGCACCGCTTATCCTCAGTAGGGTCGCGGGGGTGCTGGAGCCCATCCTAGCTGTTTTCAGGCAGTGGGCAGGGGACACCATGAACTGGTTGTCAGCCAGTAGCAGGGCACACAGGGACAGACAATTTGCTCGCTCATTCACACCTAGGGACAATTTGGACTGGCCAATTAACCTGACATGCCTGTTTTTGGAATGTGGGAGGAAACCGGAGTGCCCGGAGGAAACCCACCCAAGCACAGGGAGAACATGCAAACTCTACGCAGGAGGTTCAATCTCATGACCTCAGATCTGTGCCTCACACGCACTAACCACTGCGCCGCCGTGCTGCCCAAAACAAAACATGTAAACCAATATTAATTGTTCAGAAATAACATGGTCTTTCTTTCTTGTGGTTAGTTATGCATTGTAAATACTTGAGGGAAGATAAAAGGAGTGTGAAAAAAAGCTGCAGACATTTCCAGATTTCTTTTTCCTGACAGTGGCAAAACTTGACAAAGATTACATCTTCTAATCTTTGTTTTATTATGTCCCACAGACTCAGATAAGATAAATTTCTCAAAATGACACCAAATCCTATGTTAGAGTTGTAGTCCTTTTCTCTTCGATTCACTCCTATAATGAGTTTATTACTAATATTGTGTACAAATGAAGGGCAATTAGCAGAATAAATCCCAATATTGGGCAGTTTTCAGCTTTTACGTCATTTAAACATTTTC
The DNA here is from genome assembly GCF_059441175.1 of Urocampus carinirostris. NCBI lineage: Eukaryota > Metazoa > Chordata > Actinopteri > Syngnathiformes > Syngnathidae > Urocampus > Urocampus carinirostris. Next base: position 24,426,019 of record NC_142354.1, read on the forward strand.
CCTTTAAAGCGAGATTATGCACGACTTCTTTGCAGTTCTTTGCTGCCATCTCCTGGCTCGAACGAGATTTCATACACAGTATCGATTTCTTTTTATCAGTTATCATGTGTTTTGGTATGTTGAGCTGTTTTGGGGGTAATTTTATCAAATTTCAAATAATCTTAATTTGATGACAACAACTCTAAAATATTACAAAATAAAATAGCAGTATATAGACACGTGCTGTCTTTTTAAGAGAGAAAATGACGACTTGTTTGTTGTGCTTCTCAATCCGGTGTTGTGCGGAGAAATGCATCCCTGCCGAGATTTGCATCCCCTAGCTACTATAACCACTTTTACCTCGTTTTATCTCACTTTTATATCACTTTTCGGGAATGCAATGGCGAACATATAACCAAAACCACTGCGTCTTGCATTTGTTGGGAATGTGATACAACTTAAACCATTCCGACTTTGTATTTGTTGTGAATGTAATCGAACGATAATGCACCGTATACAAATCACTTTTGAGCAGGTAATATGTTTATTTTGCCTTTTTCTATTCAAATTGCCCGTATTGAAACTGTTATACACTCTACCATAAAGCTTATTTAAGAAAGGTACGTGTGACCGCTGAGTCACAATTATGTTGACTTTTCTTGAGTTGTAACACATGTTCCAATTGTCTTCTTAAGGTCCAGTCCAGGGAGAAGGTTCTATGGACTTCCTAGTTTGCTGCCAAGTGCGTTATATTTTCAAACCTTAGAAAAAATGTTTTTGAATGTTTATGATTTATAGTTGTAGCTCAACATTTCCTTTAAAATTACAACAGTAAAATTGCTGGGCAATTCATAACCAAAATGTAATTGTGTTTTTCTAGATTCCTCTATTTGGCATCATGTCATCTGACTCTGCAGATTCATTCTACTGGATGAGAGTGATTCTAGCCTCAAATCGAGCTAGATGCATGACATTGTACTTAAGCACATTACTGCTTTGACATTCATCACGATTGTGTTTTCCCAAGAACATTGATGGAGCTGGGCATCTCCCCGATTGTCACATCTGGGCTGATCATGCAACTGCTTGCTGGGGCCAAAATAATTGAAGTTGGAGACACTCCCAAAGACAGAGCCCTTTTCAATGGGGTGCAGAATGTAAGAGACTGTGATCTAGTTTCCCAAACTGACTCACTGAAGTAAGTTTAAGCGTCTGATGTTTATAAATGTCTTTCAGTGTTGGGAATGATCATTACCATTGGCCAGGATATTGTTTATGTCATTAATGGGATGTATGGGGACCCCCTCAGAGATGGGAGCTGGAATCTGCCTGCTTATCATCATTCAGGTATGACCTACCTTCTGTATATTCCGGACTATAAATAGCTCCGGATTATAAATTGCCCCAGCCAAAACATGCATAATTAGGAAGGAAATAACATGTATAAGACACCGGAATATAAGTCGCAACCCCAGCCAAAACTATGAATTTATAGTCCGGAAAAGACTGTAATTATGGCAGCAAATGGAGAGATTTCTTTTATTGCAAATCACAATTTTTGTCAAGAACCGGAACAGGAGGAGGACCTAGATGCGTGACGTTTCTCAAACAAGCTTTATTTTACGGGAAATGGGGCAGTCATGCACGTTAACCCAAACGCCAGTGATATGGCGATCGTTGGGCGGAAGACGTAAGGCAGCAGTCTGGCGTGGAATGACAGGAAGCCAAAGGCCGACCGGATCGATACCAATTGCAGGAGCAGATATCGGACAGATGGGGTCGATACCGTACAGGACGGAACAGACAGGATCGATATCAGGCACCGGAGACTGGAGACCTATAATACGCAGGACGAGATAGACGGGAACGCTACCAGACACTGGAGATCGATATCAAACAGAACAGAATAGCCAGCAACGAAACTGGAGATCGATATTAAACACAACAAAATAAACGGGAACGATACTGGGCAGGAAACTGAACAGAGTCAAAACCCACGTCTTGCGAATCCAGAGGTTTGTTTACAGACTGACCAAGGGTGAGTGAAAGCACTGAGCTTAAATAACTACGAGCCGCAGCTGTCGCCAAACGGGCGGGGCCCATTGGGCGCTATGGGCAACCGTGACAATTTTTCATACACTCACATAGGAATATAATAATTTTGATTATTGATCCATTTTTAACTCATTTTAAGCAGTGAACTAATAGACTTAAACTACATTTAATTTTCATTCCCTAGTTTAATTGCCTTTGTCTTGTTTAATGTCAGCAGTTACATCTTGACTTAAAAGGGACAGTGTGTAATATTCAGTGCCTCCTAGTGGTACAAAAAAACTTTCATTCAGTTAAAAGAACATTGATTTGAATCCTAGGCAAAAATGCCTGACCTGATTATCAATGTTAATTTTTTATTCAAAAAGATCATGGATCGAGAAGTTTGTATTTCTTTCACATAATGGAATCTCTACCTAAGGTAACCGCCATGTTTGTCTGCAACTTGCCGCTACGCTGTGCATTGTGGCACTGGATTTCATTTGCATTAGGCGATACAGGGCCATCTGGCGGCTTTAACGGTCAACATATTTAACTCAACCGTGCCAAAATGCCCTCATGATCTAAAACCTACATGAGGGCAAGGAAAGACTCAAAAACCCCAACATGAGGAAAATGAAGATACCTTGAGAAGGGACCGCACATGAGGTAATCCCCCTTTTTTAAAACTGGTTGAGGTATATTTAAAATTTAAAAGCACATCCAGACCAGTGAATGCCACACCTACTAATCCAGATTATTTTTCATTTTGTTGCGAAACTATTTTATTTTTTAATGAGCATTTGTGAAAAATGTATTCTGCAGCTGTTCGTAGCCGGACTCGTTGTGTTGCTACTAGATGAGTTGCTCCAAAAAGGCTACGGACTAGGTTCCGGTATTTCCATTTTCATCGCAACCAACATCTGTGAAACGATCGTCTGGAAGGCTTTCAGCCCTACCATGGTCAACACCGGCCGTAGTAAGAAGAATTTGCTGAAAAATCGTATTGTATTGATTGTATTTCTAAAATGTTTTTAAATTGATTTCCTGTAAAATGATTTTTACAGGCCCTGAGTATTTTTGTCATCACGGAGTCTTTCCCGACGCCGCATTACAACTAGCAGGATGCACGCTTCACCAGCACAAACGAGACGGAGACTCTGGTAAAAACAGGGGTTGGTGAATTCGGGAAAAAACACTGGACTGTGTGTACTGTAAGATCCACCATTTCTGTTTGTCCCTCAACCCCCTCATCAATTCAATGTACGATTAGAAAAAGAGGTAGTTTTGTTTATTAAAAACAAAAAAGAATAAACGTGAGTTTTGACGCATTGTGTACAACACACGTCGATTCCCATTGGCTCAGACGTGTACACGTGACTTATGCTAAAGCTATTTAGCTTTCCTCTTTCAGCCAATGAGAAACGTACGCTCCACGAGTCAGTAGGTACCTGAGGTCAGCCGTAGACGAAGATGTCTATGTGTGGCATCGTAGTTGCTCACTGATATTGTTGCTGTAACACCCACATTTTTGGGTATTAATATATATTATATATACCCAAATTGGGTATCACGCCTTCCTTTTTGAAATTTTGTGGGAAATCATGACTACAGTCAGGGAAATTGGTAAGCACGCTTTGCTAGTCGGCTAACTCCTTCATTCACTATAAGTTATAAATATTTAAATTGAATTGGTAAAATAATGTGTATTTTTTTCTTTATAATGTGGAGACTGAATCGCCATAGCACACGCAATGTCTTATGACATAATTAATTATATGATATTCGTTTACCTAACCTTGAACACATAACGTTACGTTGAGTTGTGCAACAGACTTCATTCATGTTATTTTTTCCACTCAGATAAAGACAAAGTCATTTTTGTCTCCAAAGAGGATCATGCTACACCAAGCAGCGCTAAAGTTGTTGAAGACATCGGGGATCCCTTTGAGGAACGAGGTGACAAACTTAAAACTTGAAAGTACAGTACTGCAGATTTTTAGGAATGCCACTAGATGGTGACACTGCCCTCAAAAGTAATTCAATAGCCTCACACACGGCGCGACTTAAGGTTCAGGTCTTTGAGGGTGCTAAGCACCCAGAGTGTCTCGCAGTTTTTTTTTTTTTGTCATTTTTCCCATTTCACAATGTCACTTCTCATTGTGAGCATCACGTACAATTTGTGGTTTCCAGAAACACTATTACTACGCCATGACTTTTTAATACTTATAATATATTTCTAAAAGAGCACACATACATATACACGGGGTTGGGTAGGGTTACTTTAACTTGATTCCTTTCAATTACTTTTGGATTACTCAAATAACAAATATGCTAATCAAAGACAAAATAAACTAAATATGAATAAAATTATGACTCACAACAAGTTCCAGCAGCTTTCTCTCCAGGCTTTGATCTCTTTGATCTCCGGCAAAACTAACATAAAATGCGACAGAAACTAAATGAAAATAAATCCAAACGGCTTGCCAACATCATTTTTGCCGTTCCATGTATTCCATTACTCCCCAAGCCTGCACAAAATTAAGTAATTTTGTTCATATTTAGTTTATTTAGTCTTTCATTAGCATATTTGGTATTGGAGTAAACCAAAAGTAATTGAAAGTAATCAAGTTAAAGTAACCCTACCCAATCCTGCATATACAGATGACAAAGTCATAGTATTGGGTTGTACATCGTTGTTCAACACAACCACCGTATATCATCCTTTCACCGTAATACACCGGTGCCTCCACCGCTATGCCGCAAGTGACACAAGCCAAGGGAAATAGGAGGGGAGTGTGAACAGTGCTGGGAATCAAATGGACTGAACCATTTCAAGGCAGTGGATTATTTTTGACGCTGCTTTGTTCACATTTTTGTTTTTTGTTTTTCTTTAAAAAAAATAAAATCTAACGTTTTCATCATATTTATTAAAGAAAAAAGAGGTTTTTAAAATGCTACAATTTTTGGCAGTGCTTGAGTTAAATTTGGGGTTGCCTAAACACCCCCAAAAATCGACTGGTTACACTCTCGCTCACACAATGTTGAACGATTACAATTTAATTAGGATTGTCTTTATTGTCATTGAAAACAAGGTAAACATTGTTTAAAACTAGATCAAACATGGCATTCCAGGACTCCTGTATGATATGGGCTAAAAAGGGAATATAAGATAGAATAGAATATGCCTTTATTGTCATTGTTACAACATGGGATATATTGTAACAATGAAATTGGACGACTCCAGTTCCACATTTTACAGTGAGGATAATGAAACAAAGAGATAAAGGAACAAAGAACATGTTTTAACTGTCTTTGTTGTAAATAGGCTCTGCTTCCTCCGGAGGAGGGGTGATGAGGGGGTAAGGGACAAACAGAAATGGTGGATCCAACTGGATGTTTGATCCTACAGTACACACAGTCCAGTGTTTTTTCCCGAATTGCTCAGTCCACGTATTGAATGGATTTGGGAAGTACAGTCCATAAACATGCCCGATTAAAGTCGCCGGCGACGATAAAAGCTCCGTTGGGGTGTGCAAGCTGCTGTTTATTGATAGCAGCAGGCAGGAGATTTAGCGCTATGCTAACGTTAGCATAAACAAAAAGCACAATGACCACAGTTAGCTCTCCCGGTAGATAGAAGTGTCTGCACGATACTGCTAGGAACTCCATATCGAGTGAGCAGTGTGTGTCAATGATAAAAAGAATGTCAGGAATATTGGGCAAAAAATATGTATGAGGTAATTCTTGGAGACCTGCCTGAGTTGTAAGTGGATCAGAACAATTGTGCAATGGGATAAAGTAGTGCAGTGACATTTAGCAGCAACATAATTCCAAAAACGGATGCAGAATGTTCATTCTATTGCGCCCTTCTAATCCAAACACAAAATTCGGTGTTATTACGTTATCTGAAAATGAATTTATTCATCTCTGATGCAGCTATGTTTACATTGCATATGCTCCTAAACAGGTGAATGGACACTACAAGAAATGGATGAAAAATGTGATATTTTGCATTTCAACCCTTGTCAAGGCAGTGCTTTGAGACTTGCTTAAGTAGTAAATACGTCAGAACAACTAGTGTAATAAAAAAAAGTGGATGATAATAAGTCAAGTCACATTTATTTATATAGCCCCTGATCACAAGTTTCAAATGGCTGCACAGACCACCATTACACCATCCTCTGATCTGAAACTTACATGAGTGCAAGGAAAAACTCAAAAGACCTCAGCATAGGGGCAAATTAAGAAGCTTTAAGGGATCACACATGAGGTAATCCCTCTTGCAGGACATCCAATAGAGAATACACAGTCAACATCAACACTGAATTCAAGTAATTACAAAAATCATGCAAAAGGTTTAGTTGAAAGCAAATACGAGCTCTTTTCGTAAATACATCACCTTATATTTTTGGTACATCATCTTAATCTCATTTTTTTTAATGCTGAGCATCTTTTTTATCAGGCTTGATTCTTCCCAACGGGGAAATAAACTGGAACTGCCCCTGCCTGGGTGGGATGGCGAGTGGTCCATGTGGGACCGAATTCAAGGAGGCCTTCTCCTGTTTCCATTACAGCAAAGAGGAGATGAAGGGCTCAGAGTGTCTAGAACAGTTCACAAAAATGCAAGAGTGCATGCAGCGCTATCCTGAACTCTACCCGCGAGATGACGACAAGGTCCCTGAAGAAAATACTTCCAATGTGGAACAGACCTCAGGAGAAGCCACAGCAACTGATCCCAAGTCCACATCTGATGCAACGCAGGACTCAAATAACATACAAACCAGTTCAATGGAACACTGATAAATAATGTCAGTTATGAAAGACTTAAAGTGAACTCAGATATCTTGTTGGTTTTGTTTTTACTTAATCAATGTTTAAAATTGTCTTAGACTTTAGACTTTTCTTTAGACTTTAATGCCTATATTCATCATTTTCATTGGAGTGATTGTCACTTCCGGATGTGTTTTCCACCTGAGGGGTTCAAGCCTTTAGTAAAACAGATACAAAGCATTTACTGAAACTTCTGATCACATGCAAGTACCGTACATTCATAGATTAACATTTTCCCTGTACTATTTTACGACTACAACTTCCAGAGTATTTTGTGAGTTTTTTGGCAGGTGACTTGGGAGAAAAAGGAAAAAACGCACCTTAGCAACCTGTTTGGGGAAAGAGTGTAAGCATTGGGGGTGAAAATCAAAACGGATAAGTACTGTTTCTATATGATACCGATAATGATATGTTGGTGATGGAGAATCATTTTTTTCCTGATTTGCATAAATAACAACATGTCACTTTCTCTGGGTATTTATTTTTTGTAATCTTGGTGTAAAATTCATCTTAAAATTAGCAAAACTTTCTTATTTAGAAGATGGTCACCAATTTTGCTCATTTTATGAATAAATACCTGAAAAACAATCCACCATCCGTGCCTCCATTCAATTTAGCTGATTTTAAGTGGGGTTTTTTTCTATGTGTAAAATTATGTTAGGGGGAATTGATCATCTACCCTATAAATCATAGGTAGTCAAATTACGGGCCAAATCAGACCCACCAATGGATTGAATCCGCCCTGTGTGACAATGTTGAGAAGAATTAGCTGCATCTTGTCAATGACCTGCAGTTTTGAATATGTCCACTAGATTTTGCCAAAAAACGAGGCCACTCGCAAAGCCGACCTACTGTATCTTCATTTGCTGATACAATTTATCAACCAAAGAACATTTGCGCAAAAGAAAAAAAGCATTCCCCATGTTATTTGACTTTGAGTTTTAGATTATTTCTGTGATTGATATAAAATCTAACAAGGTTCCCAAATTCAGGTAAACATAGAAAAAGAAACAGCAGAAACCAACTAAATTATTTAGCTCGGGTGTGAGCAAACAAAATGGTAAAAAATATAATGCTAACATACATGTTATTTAAAAGTAACGCTAAAAAAATACCTTGCTTAAATGTCATATCCTATGTCCCTTTGTGTGCCCCTATAAAAACTCTATTTTTATAATTCTCATGGCCAACATTCAAATAGCTGGTTAAATTATTCCGCACTTGCTTTTTATAATCAACTTTATTAAATAACCTTGAAGTTGCTCTTTTGCTTTGGAGGTTTCAATGCCAGTGATCAAATTTAGTGCTTAAAAAGGGAGATACAGGTCCTTGAGAAAGTAATTGGCCCCTGTCATGCCATATTTCTGACTTCAATCATATAGATGAAAAAATATTCAACATTTTTTGAAGAATCAACAGCTTGCGAAATACACTCGTGAAAAGAAATCAGTTATTCAACATTTGATATCGTGTTGACGAATAAAAATTGAAAAGTAAGTGTTTCAATAACATTGCCCCCCTTTGAGTTAATACTTTGTGCAACTTCCTTTTGCAGTGATCACAGCCACAAGTCTTGTTAGGTATGTCTTGATACAGTACATTTTGAAATCCAAAATGTTTGCCCATTATTCCTTACAAAAAAGCTAGCAAGTTCCTTAAGGCTTGGTGGTGATCGTTTGTGTTTAGCATTTTTCACAAATGTTCTAAAGAATCAAGGTTTGGACTTTGGCTTGGTCCTTCTAACACATTTATATTGATAGTTCTAAACCATTCCCTTGTAGATGTTGCTTTATGTTTAGGCTCGGTGTCCTGTTGACTGCGGCTACATCAGCTCGCTACAGTTTTTTACACTTCGGCCATAAGACCCAGTCTTCGTCTCAGTTTTGACGGCGCACAAAGTCAACTCAAACTGCAGTTTTTTTTGCTGGTTATGCGATCATCCAGACATCAAGCGCTCGGTTCTACGACCACTTGGGAGTGTTTTAGCCACGGGCTGCTATGTCAACAAGACCCAGCGGCCTACATAGCAGAGTGGCAAGAGAGCGGCGTGACCGGAGGAGGAAGCGAGGTTGTCGGGCCGGGCTAACCGCTATGCTAAAGGCTAAACCCTTCAAAACGCCTCTCCCATCCATTTTCCTCTCCAACGTTCGCTCTCTGGACAATAAACTGAACCATTTACAACTGGAAGTAACATCGAACCGCGAGATGACGAACTGCTGCGCTAAAATTCTGACGAAAACATGGTTAATCTTATCCCGACTGACGCTCAAGGAAACTGTGCGGGTCAGATGTATCGACATTTCGTTCTGTATACACATGTACACGAATGACAATAAAGTAAATCTGAATCTGTTGGAAGGTGTCTTGCAGACTCCAAAAGATTTTCTGCCAGATTTACCCTTTTTTTTTTGCGCTTCATCCATCTTCCCATAATGCTAGCACCACCATGTTTGACGGTGGGGATGGTGTCTTAAGGGAAACGTACAGTGTTACTCTTGTGCCAAACATATCGCTCTGCATTCGTCCCAAAAAAATTCTATTTGAATCTCATCTGATCAGAGCACCTTGTTCCACATGTTAGTTATGTCTCCCTTGTGGCTTTTTGCAAACGCCAGCCTTTTTATGATAATCTTTCAGAGAGTGCTTACCTTTTGCCACTCTTCCATAAAGAGCAGATTTATGCAGGGCATGACTTATAGTGGTCTTATTGTCCCACAGCTGTGTATGCCTGACGGTCATCCAATGTGATCATGGGCCTCTTAGTTGATTCTCTGATTCATTTTTCTCATTGTTTAGGCCGAAGGTTTATAGTGGGACAGCTAGGTCTTGGTAGGTTTGCAGTGGTTTCATGCTTTCTCAATTTTTATGTTATTGTTTCCAATGTGCCTGCATTAGACACATTCTTGTTTCCTATTCCTGCTATGAGCTTTTTCATAACTTTATCTGCCCGGTGATTTATTTGGTCTTCAGTATGCTGGAACTTAATGACATACCAGTGAGTTCTGTCTGTCCTTTCTAGTCATTTACATCATTCAGAAGTCATCAAACATCTGGAGTCCGTTGACTGTCCTGAGAGAACGGGGGCAATATTTTTGCAACACATTATGTTTTTTTTTTTGTAAATGTAATATAAAATGTTGAAATAATTTGGTTCCACTTCCAGATTGTCTCACATGTTTTTGATTCTTAGAAAATACAGTGGCTTGCGAAACTATTTGGCCCCCTTGAACTTTGGTGACCTTTTGCCACATTTCAGACTTCAAACATAAAGATATAAAAATTTAATTTCTTGTGAGAAATCATCAATAAGTGGGACACAATCATCAAGTGGAACACACTTTATTGGATATTTTAAACTTTTTTAACAAAAAAAATACGAAAAAGTGTCTGTGCTAAATTATTTTGTTAGGCAGTGTATCGGTTTACTTTTGGTTTTAATTTGGGTTCTTATTTCTAAACAAATATAGTTGTTTGTATTTTTAAGTTTTTCAAAGCCAATCGGATGAATTTTTTTCAAATATATTATGAAAAATAACTCGTGGGTAAATGCAAACGAAAAAGTATGTACAAGCTAATGTTATCTTTTTTCTTTATATATTGTCGAGGTATTCATTTTAAAATATAAAATACATATTAAATACATCAATCAGACTTGTCCCCCCAGCCCTTGTTCAAAACGTTTGCCCACACCGATATCAATTATTTAAAAAAAGCTTCTGAACAATCACGTGAGTGAAATTATGCAATAAAAAATTTATATTAGTGAATATGGTTTATTATGTGCGATGCCACCAGCACACAACGTTTTAAGCTGTTTATTCTCTTGTTCAAAGGTTCTCCCGCTCACTTTAGTGTACGCAAGGACCAGGGGTCAGAGGTAAGTTTGACCACTGAGGCGCTCACGCTTCAAACTCCCTTCGGCGATCAATAATTAATTCTCGAACATCCTCGCCTGTCATTGGTGGCCTTTGAGGGGCAAGATAACCAAAAAGCCAATGAAGCAACTGGGAAATGAGTCCTCTCAGGTATTCATCAGCAGTCCTACATTCTTTAAATGTTGAAGACTCGACAGAATGGCTACCCTAAAGGAGATTTGCAGCGGTTTACCTCTGGACCATTTGCCCACGAACCGAGGAAGGGACCCAAATGTCCCCCATGCACCCATTCGGACCCCGAACCTCACGGTCCAAGAGGAAAGGGTATGTACGTTCAGTCATTTCGCAGATATAACCTGCAAAGTTGTCGGGTTTGTCCTTAGCTGAGAACTAGATTTATTTTCTTGTTTTGGGGATGATTATCTTGAAAATCAACCAAGCTTTGTCGTTGCAGGATTAAACTGAAGCAAAAGTTGTTTTTTAATACGTTTAAGGTCAAAATGAAATGATCAGAGCACATGATAACTACAAAGGCTAAATCCTTCTTTTCAAGGTGTATAACTTGTCAAACTGGTAGCCCTTCATGTTAATCAGTACCCCAGAATAAACCTCCAGTTTTAGAAGGGTTAGTCAATCTTCAATCAACTGAAAATCTTGACACATTCAACGCCATTGATGTCAAACATACTGGGTACTTTATCTTGTCCGGCTGCCTCCGAATGGAAAAAAAATCTGGTGAAGCCTGTTACATCATAAGGATATGTTCTGTAACCGTGTTACAACATCACTGTTGGCGATTGTGTTGCACTAATATTGATTGTTCACTAAGGTCACTTTTGGTCAAAAGTAAATCAAAGACTGGTCAATCCTCAAAGGATTGAGTGTCTACTATCTTAAAAATCTACTGCAGAAAAAAAGAAAAACGTGTTGCTCATTTTTTCTTATTTGAGGATCTTCCATCTTATTTCTCCATTAAAATGAGGAAAAACAATTACATTGTTTTATATTGTCGATGGATTGTTTTGTTAATTTTGGGCCTTTATTTTTTTCGAATCTTGATGGAAAATTTATCTTAAAATGAGCAAAACTATCTTATTTAGCAGATGGTTAATAATTTTGCTTATTTTGAAGAATAAATACCACAAATAGGTAAAACAATCCAACATCCATTCGTCCATTTTCTTGCGCTATCTGGGCTCGGGTCGCGGGGGCAGCAACCTCAATTTAGCCGATTTTAAGTTTCAATTTTCTTAATTTACTAAATAAACACGACAAAAAATATCAGAATATGAAATATATACTCAAAAGCAGCAACCAATGACAAAATCCACCGAATTTCCACTTGCTATAACATTTGCTTAAGGTAAATGTTACTATCAATCACGACTCTGCTTCAGAAAACACTTGAGACCATATTCCACAAACATTTTCTAGTAAGACTTTTGGATGTTAAAAGAACATATTTTAAAAACATTTCTTTACTTAACTACCTTTTTAAGAAACACTAATGACTATGGATGGTCGATATCCAAATGTTGAGCAATCATATACAATACCATTTGATATATAAAATTTCCTTCCCAATTTTTCTGCAGCCACCTCTTGGCTTGTGTCGTCGTCGCAGCCTCGGTCAGCTCATTCATGATGCGAGTGCAAGTGCGTGCGTTTCTTAGACGCACATAAACGCAATAAACTTATTTTTTTATCTTTCCTGGGGTTTGGACTATACTAGAAGCAGGCCCTTTTTAACCTGCACCATTTTCATAAAACACAGAGAGAAAAAAAAACCTTTAGGGACGAGCATGACGTCACTCTCCAGCACTGCCTCCTTTTCCTGAAACCTATTGTGTTCCGCCTTGAACAGCTCTGATAAAAGATCGAAGCAGATAGGCGCTGTGGAAAATAAAGCATTAGATCTCTTTGAACCCAATCGGGCATTGTAACACATACTTAAGAGAGAGTATATTTAACTTTAAATTCTTTTAAGAACACCTCAACAAATGCACCCCACCTTTAACTAAGGGCAAGACTGTGAATATGTTTAATGACTTTGAAGGGATCTTAATGCTACCTATGTTAGAAGCCTTGTCAGTGTCAATGCAAAATGATGCAGGAATAGTATGATTGTATCTGTTTATGGACACCTCAAATGATGCACCCGACTAATAACATTGCATTTATTTAAAGGCAATATAACATCCCTTTCATTTCAGCGTCCTGACTGATAAATGGCCTCTATGGGGTTGTGGATACTGTTTAAATGGTTTAGTATCGGTACTCAACAATCCTTGCAAATTAAATCTTATCTCATCCTTTAGTTGGCATTGAGAAACGCTCTACGTTATTTCCCCACGGCTCATCATGCAACACTTGCACCTGAGTTTGCACAAGAGCTGCGGCAGTACGGCCACATTTACATGTATCGCTTTTGTCCTGCCTTACGCATGAGGTAAGATGATGCGCACGACTTTAAGGACAGTAAGAAAAGGGAATGTTGACGGTTTTGTTTTGTTTTTTGGGGGGTTGCTGTTTTGCTCAGAGCGTACCCGATCCACGAGTACCCGTGTCGTACACGCCAAGCGGCTTCCATCATGCTAATGATCATGAACAACTTGGACCCGGCTGTGGCTCAGGTACTGTACTTCTTCTACAACTGTTTGTTTTCAGTTCTCACTTTTGATAATTCTAACAGGAGTTTGTGTTTTAGTTTCCCCAGGAGCTCGTCACCTATGGAGGAAACGGGCAAGTTTTCAGTAACTGGGCTCAGGTATAGTCATAACCTCCTTTTACTATCAGAACATCAGGTACCTTTTATGAAAAATAATCGGTTCATATTGTCCACTGATTGACCTCCAATTTAAATTGTAAAATGGTCTATATAGCGTTTTTCAAGTCATTGAAGGACCTCCCAAAGCGCTTTACAATGTATTTCACACCGATAGCGGCGTCAGCCATGCAAGGCACCTACCTGTTTATTTGGGGGTTCAGTGTCTTGGTCAAGGACACTTCGATATTTAACCCGGAGGAATAGGGAATAGAAACTGCGACCCCTCTGCCCCAAGACGAGCAGTCTACCTCTAAATTACTGATGAAAATGACATAACAATGACATGCTAGAGGCCTTTTTAAGAGCAGAAAAAGGCAGGCGACAGTGATTTATTCTTAAAACAAATTATTGCAGAAAGATCAACATTTTCAGAGATTGGCGACTTTGAGGATGGAAAAGACCCCTCCTAAACAGCAAAAACATCTTAGTCTATAGTAAATACACCTGCCATCTAATGGTTGCAGTATTACTTAAGATCCCTCAATTTGAAATCAGTATTTACAGTTGAACACTGTCACGGCCAAAAAAAGGAGATCCTACAAGACTGCCGATGGTATACAACGTCTGCTTGCACCTTGTTTTGATATCATTTTTATGTGAACAATAAAGGTCTTAAAAGTTTCAATTATCTTAAGTAAATGCAAGGGTGGAGACAAGTTTAAAGTGGTATATTTCTTGGTATGGGACACAGGTTCTGGCATATTTTTTATGTAATAAATGTGATCAAATAATCTAAACGTCACAAAAATATGAAAAATATAAATACATTTTCTTACAGAAGATTTTCAGAAATGGAGCTTTTAAAAAAAAAAACGTTATCTGTGAAGGCATTTGTAAAGATACAAGTATTGTACAAGTATTGATTTGACATATATTAAGTAAACATTTTTTTTCTTTGCATAAAACAATGATCGCATTAGCAAAAAATAAAAGGAAACATCGGTTCACATTTATAGAGCAAGATTATTTTAAGCAACATGATCTGACAGCACGGAAATTTCCGTTTTAAATTTTTGTTTTGTATTCCGATATATATACTGAAATAAATGAATGAAATGCCTTTATTGACATTTATTGACAAGAGTACAACAAAATATGAAGTGCTTCATCCCTCAGTGCAAAGCAAGGCTAGTTAAAAAGATACAAATGTATAAGAGAATAAAAATGTTTAAAAAATATATATAGAATTAATCCAACTTTTATTTTTAACATGACTAAAAAAACAAATCTAAGAAGAAAAAAAAACACACAAACAATGTTATCGTACATGTTCGAAAGGGAGTAGGAAGAAGCATATGCTTATTAAATCCTACCCATTTGGGGCGGCAGTAGCTCAGGAGGTAGAGCGATCGTTTTAGGATTAAGGGATCCCAGTTCGAATCCCGGCTTGTCCGTGTTACATGTCGAAGTGTCCTTGGGTAAGACATTGAACCCCCAGTTACCCCCAATAAGCAGGTTAGCGCCTTACATGGCTGCACAGATCACGGCCGCTATTGGGAAATGTGAAGCACAATGTAAAGCGCTTTGGGAAGTCATTGACTTGAAAAGCGCTATATAAATGCAGATCATTTCATTTCATTTCATTTCATTTCATTTCATTTCATTTGACTTCATTAATAATTGTGTCACACAGTTAGCTCTTCTGTGTATTTACAAACAACAAATACCTCTTGAATATACATATTTACATTAGCTCTATGGATACACAGTCTCTTCGTTATCATTGTCATCACCATCACCACGTCGATCACTGTTTTTATCCTACCAGTTTAATTTAGTTTTAACCCTCTATTAACTCTATAATGCTAGTAATCACCTAATATCATTCAGTCACCAATAATGACAATAACAATTAATGAAAGTTATGATAATTGTAATTATTATTTCATTAATATAGTAATAATAATTTTGATTTGCATACATCTACCTTTTGCTACATCATTCAGACACTATTTTTTTCCTCTCTGTACTTTGCCAATATTGTTTTTTGTAGCTGGATTTGAACAGGCTCATCTTGTAATTTGTTCCAAAGTTTAACTCCACATACAGACACACACATACTTTTCCTGGTAGTTCTCACTGGTTGGATTTTAAAGTTAGCACATCCCCTCAAGTTATAGCTTCCTTCTTTTTGTGTGAATAATTTTTGGATGTTCTCTGGCAGTATATCGTTGTTCACTTTGAATAGTAGTTGGCAAGTGCAAAACTCTACTAGATCAAACTGTTTTAATAATTTGGACTGCCGAAATAGGATATTGTTATGATCACAGTATCCTGCCTTGTGTATAATTCTTATTGCTCGTTTTTGGAGTATAGAAAGGGATGGGGTGAACTTTTGTAATTATTGCCCCAAACTTCTGCACAGTACGGTAATGATAAAATGAATGTGTGTATATTCACTGTGGCAGTAGTACAGAACATTATGCTCATGAATTCTGTCGGTGAGAGCTGGAATGGAAACTCCCCAAAACGATGATGGATACACACCTACTCCATCCTTTTTTTTACTTAAAATTGCGTTAGACAAATTCTTGGATTTTTTATTTTTAATTACCCACTGTGAAATGACAGCTTCAGGTGTGTATTGCCTTATGCCCTTAAGCAGGGGTCGGGAACCCATGGCTCTTTTGATGAGTACGTATTACTTGGAGAGAAAATTGTTTGCATGTAGATTTCCTCCATGTCGTTTCAAATTTGAAAAAAACCCATCGTGGTGAAGCAAACCAACTCTGAATCTCAGAGTGGTACTATCCAGTATATATAGGGCACATTTTTAACCACACTGAGTGATGATATATAAAATACTCATCAATTATTTGAATTATTTTAGTTTTAATTTGTTTACGACCAATTTTAAAGCTTATCAACAAATAAAGCTCAGGTGTCTTATCATTTTCCCTTCAAGTGTACAGAAAATTCACCTATCGACATTTTCTGTGCTTTTGAACAAAACAACATGTGCTATGTTTGCACAGTTCCGTCTAGTGATGCATTACCTGAGCGAGATGACGGAGGAGCAGACTTTGGTCATGTACAGCGGCCACCCAATGGGTCTCTTCCCCAGCTTACCCTCCTCCCCCCGCGCCATCATCACTAACGGCATGGTACCATAAAAGTACAACAACACGAATTGTTTTATTTTTTTCTTCTAATAATGTCTTTTTTTTTTCATTCAGGTCATTCCAAACTATTCCTCCAGAGAGCAATATGAAAGGATGTTTGCGCTCGGTGTGTCCATGTAAGTCGATAGGTCATTCAGTTGCAAAGACATTTGAAATGAATCAATGTATCTTTTGTTTTGAGGTCCGTACTATTGTATAAGTTAGTGTTTCCCAACTGGGGGTCGCGGACCTGTTTTCAGTAGGTCGCTGGCAGAAGGTCAATTACAATCCTTAACAGAAAATCTTTTTTTCCTGTTCAGTCAATCGGCGCGTCTTCATTGTGTTTGAGATGGACCCCATTTCATTTTGTGATTTTGTTGGTTTTATGTATCTGCCCATAATAATGGGTCCCAAGAAAGTAAGCGATAAGGTTGACAACAACGATCGAGTGTGAGAAGGAAATCAATGTTAAAAAAAAAAAGATGTACAAAAATGTTTTATTTTAAACTTTTCACAGTATTTTGATTTTTATTATTCACATAACAAAATAATTATCAACGTTTAGGTACAAGTTTTATGAATAAAATGTGTACAAACTTATATTAGTATGTGGCTATTTAAAAGTTGTTTTTTGGGGTCGCTTATATTCTATGTAGGCTTGTATGCGAGAAAATACGGTATGTTTTGATTTTGTTGGTCATTTTTGTCTTGGAAAAAATGTGAGTATATTCTGCTATCCATGCTTCAAAAGGCACAATCCTTTCATTCAAGAAATAAGAGAAGCTGAATTGTTTTCTTGATTTGGGTTGCAACTTGTCATTAGGATGGAATAGTGAGTCCTCAAGTCAGACCAGTTGAGAACCACTGGTATACAATTATTTTTAGGAAATTGTGATGGGTTTTCTTATAAAAGTTATTTGGTAGAGACGATTCAGACACGAATGTATGACGCTCTGTTGACAAGAATCACACCTCCCCCAGGAAGAGCATTCTGTCGCATTCTGCACTGGACTCACGGTGCATTCAAAACCAAAAGCAGGAACTTTGAAATACTGAAAGAAAAAGCACTAGCGCACGTGTGGGCAAACTACAGTACGTGGGCCAGAACAGGCGTGTTTGGAGGGTTGGATCTGGCCCTTGAGACAATGCTGAGAGAAGCATGAGAGAAAATAAGCCACATCAATGACCTGCAGTTTTAAACATGTCCACTGGGTATCGCCAAAGGCAAGCGCCACTCCAAACCACCCGCTGTAGCTGTGTTTGGTGACTACCATTTATCAACCACAGAACATTTGAGGAAACAGCCATTACCATGTTATTTTACTTAGAATATAGTTTTTATAATTCTTTTTTTTCTAGAAAAAAACAAAGATGGAAATATAGTAAAACTTGAGAAATAGGTTGAGAATACAGAAAAATACCCAATCACAGCAAATTATTAACTAAAATGAATAACGTGTGTTAAATTTTAAGTCATTGTGACTACAAATGCCTGAAAGTTTAGACAATACAGTAAGACCTCGGTTATCGCGGTTAATGGGGACGAAAACCACCCGCAAAAAGTGAAAATCTGCGAAATAGCAACGACCCTTCCAAAAAAAAAAATATATATATATATATATATATTAACCATTACAAACCGCGAAGCTCTGAAGCCGTGAACATCGAACCGCGAAGTAGCGAGGTCCCACTGTATAACAATTTGAGCTTACAAATAAAGAACTGTAGATAAAAGCATAAATTAATGAAACTGGTGCCAGAAATGAATTTTTAAACATATTCGACAAACCGTGTGTCCTGAGACTTTTTAATTAAAAAATGTTGGAAAATACTGATCAAAATTTTCCTTCAATGATTTTTATAACATCTTTTAAAGAGCAGTTGTTTTATAAAGCTTTCTGTATTTAATGTATTGTTGTTTTTATGTTTCATGTAATCTCTAATAAATCTGGGGGTGGGGTTTTTGGTTGGGGTTTTTTTCCCATCCTCCTGAAAAAAAAAAACAAATTTTGGGATATTTTTTCAGGTATGGTCAAATGACAGCCGGCAGCTACTGCTACATTGGACCTCAAGGGATTGTTCACGGCACTATGGTACAAAAAAGATTCTGAATCCAATCCAGAACTCGATCTGCATTCTGATCTCATTTCCAACGCAGCTGACCGTGCTGAACGCTGGTCGGCGGTACCTGGGGACCGACGATCTGAGGGGCCGCGTCTTCGTGACTTCCGGCCTTGGGGGCATGAGTGGGGCTCAGGCTAAAGCTGCTGTCATTGCCGGTTGTGTTGGCGTCATTGCTGAGGTGATGCAGCAGTTACTTTCAGTGCAAAGTGTGTTTGTGATTAATGATGTATATGAGTTAAGGTTAAGATCTTTAGGTCAAGTCGTAAGTGAGGGTCATTTGTGTCAGGTGGACGAGGCTCCTCTCAAAAAAAGACATGAGCAAGGCTGGTTGATGGAGGTGACCGGGGATTTGGAGCATTGTATTAAGCGTATCAGGTAACTTGAACATTGTTTTTATTCTTATTTAGCGATACGATGCAAAGATCATAGCAAATTTAGTCCAACCGTTCGATATGTGCATTTGCTGCAATTTTGAATGAGCGTTTTGGTGGCTTGCAGAGAAACCAGATGTTCAAAGACTCCTCTTAGTTTGGGTTACCATGGCAACATCGTGGACTTGTGGTGAGTGCAGAAAAAGTGCAATCTTCTACACGTTTTTGATATGTTTTTCTTCTGTAACTATCACAATTGAGGGTTTCAACAGATTATTGAAGTTGATTATATACTGAGAGGTAGCCTTAGAAACCTTACAAATGTCAAATGAAAATCAAAACTGTCACAAATGATAAAAGTACAGTATATAAGATGTATACATCTATAAGTTTAAACTTGAGTAGACACTCAAAATCAGGAGAGAAGACATTAATGGAATTTGAACTTGCAAGGAGGACAGGGAGCGAAGCCTTCAGATACAAAAGTCAATCACATTTAGAGGCCTTCCAGTTTGCCTTATGATATTCCATGATACTTGTATTGTTGACTAGGGAGAGACTTCTTTTGGAGTTCCAGAAGACAGGTGAGCTGCTGGTGGATTTGGGCTCGGACCAAACCTCCCTCCACAACCCTTTCAACGGGGGCTACTATCCAGTCCAGCTCAGTTTCCGCCAGGCCAACCAGCTCATGTCTACCGATCCCAGTCGATTCCGCAGCATGGTCAAGGAGAGGTGCTTGTAGCAATTTCAGTCGATGCAATCTTTGAGCACAAGTCGCTAACACGTTTGTTTTTTTCTTTTTCGGCAGCCTTCAGAGACATGTAACTGCTATTAACAAGCTTTCGGATGCTGGCATGTTCTTTTGGGACTACGGCAACGCTTTCCTGCTTGAGGCGCAAAGAGCTGGTATGCTAATTTCAGTAACATCATGTAATTTACAATTTAGCATGCGCAAAAAACTTAATATCGCAGGTTGTTTCAGAAATTCAGGTAAAATTACCTTTGTATAGGCTATTTCAGGTCATTTAGAACGCACCGTTTTTGTCTGTATTTCTTGATTCCTTCAAAGCTGCATTAATGTGCGAATATCAGATTAAATATATTTAATTAGTTAACATTTATGTGACTTTTAATGACCAAATTTTCTGGACTATAAGGTGCACCTAAAAACCCCAAATTTAAATTTGAAACTGCGCCTATTGTGCTTAAAAATACAGTGGATGAATTTTACAATGCATAATTAAAATTGACTAATACTGCATGGTCACTGTTTTGCCTTTGAGAAACATATATAGTGGTCTTCGAGTGCCCTCCAGTAGTTAACATGCGAATTGCTTGTTGCTAAAATTAGCTTTAGTGGTGAAACCAGAAGTCATATTGATAATTTATGTTCTATGAAATAAATTATTCTAATTTAACTATGTTTATTCATTTTTAATGCAACCCTAGCGCTTTGTGTGGTTTTAATTTCTCGCACCTTATAGTCCGGTGCGCCGTATATGTGAAATGTATGACACAAAAGACTTTTTTGGGAGTGCTCTTTATAGTGCTCTGCATAAAATGTAACAGGTTTTGGATTAATTCCAGCCTATGAACAAAGTTGATGTACTGCATGTGGGACTGAATTTCATAACAGAATACTGCAAAATATTTAGCCTGTTTTACTTTTTTTTGTGGTATTGTTTTAGTATTTCAAAATATTTTTTTCAAAATTTTCTTACAAGCTGTTTTGCCAGTAAATATAGTCCTTATAACAAGAAAATAATTGTCTAAAATGTTAAATACTTTAAAATTATGCTAATTTTGAATAGTTTTCCTGATTATAATAAAACAATCTTTTTTTTAAACATTACTTGAGAAAAAGGTTGAAAATGAAATATCTTTAAAGGGACAGTGTATGTGTTATTTAGTGACTCCTAGAGAAAAATAAACAATATTGATTTGAAAAATAGGCAAAAATACTTGATCTATCATATAAACATGTGTTTTTTACCATTATTATGAATTATTATTTCATCTTGCTGCTAAGGGTACCCCCAATGACCAAAAACCCTGTGAAAAGCTTTGCAAAAACATCAGACACAAAACGGTGCGATGTGGTAACTTTGAGTCTCCGTAGTTTGTATTCTTCCTTGTTTTGTAGCAATCATTTTTGGTTACACAATGACATCTAGTGGTCAAATGTTACAGGGTCCCTTTAATATTACTTGAGAAAAAGTTGAAAAATAACATTCTTGGTCAATCTTTTAAAAATAAATGAAAAATAATACTTAAAGTAAGTACTATTTTTCATGGCAGAATAAAATTAAATTGTTGAAATTAATAAAAGGTGTTTTATTGCCAATTGCAACTGATCCAGGGAATTTATTGTTCAAAAAGTTAAAACTTAGACTTAGTCAAGTAAAATAACAACAATCAACGAATTGTTTTACATTTTATGAGTCCTGAATGCAACTCAAGAATATTCCGTTTCCTGTTTTCAGGAGCCAAAGTGGAAAAAGTCGGAGGCGGAGCCACAGAATTTCGCTACCCGTCCTACGTACAACACATAATGGGGTGAGTCAATTCATACTAATATATATATATATATATATATATATATATAATTATTTTTTTTTTTTCAATATTAAAAATGATTCAAGTCACCTACACTTGGAGCTTTCACTCGTGAGCAATAATTTGAATGCGTTGCCTCCCAGGGACATTTTCTCCTTGGGTTTTGGCCCGTTTCGTTGGGTGTGCACCTCTGGCAATCCAGAGGACCTATCTATAACGGATAAAATTGCCGCCTCGGTCCTTGAAGAGTTGAGCGCCGGCGTGAGCGACAAAGTCCGACAGCAGTACAACGACAACATCCTTTGGATCAGAGAGGCCGGAAAACACCAGATGGTGTGTAGTATCCCTATTTACGTTACAGGAGATTTTTATTTTTTTATTTTCAAGCATGAGTATCATCTGACCCTGCAGGTTGTGGGATCCCAAGCCAGAATTCTCTACTCAGATCAGAAGGGAAGAGTTTCCATCGCTTTGGCTATCAACCGCGCTGTTTCTGATGGAAAGGTTACGGTAAGTGAATATGGCATGCTTTTTGTTGTATTCTGGGGTGGGTAATTAACTTTGCTCGCTAGATTGATAGACGGAAAGAGTGAAAGTGATGGATAGAGTAAAAATGATGGATGAGAGAGTAATGGATGGAGAGAGTGATGGCATGAGAGTGATAAAGTGAGAGTAATAGAGTGATATTGTAATTGAAGGATAGATATTGTGGTTGAAGGATAAATGTTGTGGTTGAGGGATAGATATTGTGATGGAGTGATGATAGATGGATAGAGTGATGGATAGTGATAGATGGCTGGATTGATAGAACTGAAAACAAAAATTCAAAATTGGTGGAAAACCTAGCTTTTTTAAGTTTATTACTCTTAATTTAAATATATATATTTTCAAATGTTTTAAAATAAGCAAGATTGTCTATAATGGCAGATGGAATATCATTCAGCTTCTTTTAAGCACATGAAGCTTATTTATTGTTATTTTGGTAGACATTATTTTGGAGATAAAATAATTACCCCCCCCCCCCCCCCCCCCGCTATATTGGATATTTTGCTCATTTTAAGACTCAATGATCATATAAATTCTATTATTGTGATTATATAATTCTCATTTAATTTGAGAAACAAGTTCCAAAAATTTAAAGATAAAACAAAATGCTACTTAAAATGAGAGAAATATTCTGAAGTTGGCTAATGCAATATCTACATACCTAGTTACCGTAAATTCCGGACTTTAAGCCGCTACTTTTTTCCCAAACGTTCAACCCTGCGGCTTATTCAGTGATGCAGCCAATTTGTGTAATTTTTCTAACGGCCGCCAGCGGCGCTCGAGTACAAAAGGTAAGATTTAGACCGCTGGAATATATGCGCCGAGGAAGACTGCAACTTCGAATATATGCGCCGAGGAAGACTGCAACTTCTTAGCTTGTGCACAAATTAAATTAGCGTAAACTTTTAATGTGGGCGCATGCGGCTTATATACAGGTGCGGCTTGTGTAAGTACAAAAGTGGTTATCCTCTTAAAATGTGGTGGGTGCGGCTTATAATCAGGTGCGCTCTATAGGCCGGTAATTACGGTAAATATAAAGTAGCTAGATAGAAACATACTGTAGCTTGCTTGATGCTGTGGTTAAATTCTACCCACCGTAAATAGCATCTACTGAAACTAACAAACTAAATAGCTAAAGAGCAAGCATGCTAGTTACCTATCAGGTAGCTAAATAGATAGTGTGGCTAGCTAGATTGCAAACTTTAGATACAGTAGCCACTAGCTGTATTGGCACAGAATATATGAGGAATCTAGCTAGTTAAATTGCTACATAACTAGTGTTGTCATACCAATATTTATTATATATAAATATATATATATATATATATATATATATATATATATATATATATATATATATATATATATATATATATATATATATATATATATATATATATATATATATATATATAATTAGTCATGATTGTTAAGTTTTTTTCATTTATAACCTTTTTTATAATTTTATCATTTGAGTCATTTATAGCTCCTTCAATTATTTAGCCAATCCAATAGAGAGAGTAACCAATCCACTTCATGGTTATTTATATAATTAGGTGTAATTATTTACTTTTTGACTTAATAACTTTACTTCTTGATGTATCCATTCATACAGTTATTCTTCAGTCTCTACATAGCTTCAAGTTGTGTTTTTCAAGTTTGCAGTTAGGATAAAGCCTCGAGTTTGATCAGTACTTACCAGACCTAGTTTAGATAAAGGGCTGGTATAAGGCAGGGATTTTTTTCACCCCCTCAAATATTTTGTTTTTGTCATATTCCCTCCTCCTAGTACAAAGGTGATTATCAGCCATTTTGACCATGCGCTTGTGAATCACACAACTTTGTTCTGCACCCCATTTGTGCCTGGAATATTCTGTAATAAACACTTAAACTGAAGTATTCAGCTTCAGCGCATGTTTTACCCGTCTTACTCAGATGCAAAGAGGAAAAATGCAAAGGGAGAAAAGTAATTCCTTACAACTACTTATCTGATGGATGCATAGATATTGATCAATCCATACATTATTATTTCTTAACAATTTGCCGATCCCCTCATAATGGTGCTTTTATGTGTATCAGGCTCCAGTGGTAATAAGCAGAGACCACCATGACGTGAGTGGTACCGACAGCCCTTTCAGAGAGACCTCCAACGTGTATGATGGTTCTGCATTTTGTGCAGGTGTGTTGTTGCAGACGTTAGACAAATGCTCATAAGTTTAGGAACTTCTTGATTCCTGCAGTCATTGTTGATTCACATGACTGTTTACCTCTTGTAGATATGGCAGTCCAGAACTTCGTCGGCGATGCGTTCAGAGGCGCCACCTGGGTGGCCTTGCACAATGGGGGTGGCGTTGGCTGGTGAGTCAACATTGTGCACGAGCGATATCCAATTAATTTCCTCCTAGGGAGACGCACAAAATCATGAGCAATACGCATAATTTGGTGAATTGGGAAAATTGAGAGGGAACACTGTGTTACTATATCTGGGTATTTGCTTTGCCTTCAACCAACTATGAAATATTTATGAAAAGTACAAATGTACAGAAATCTAAACACGCTGAGCCTTAAGTACCGTATTTTCCGCACTACAAGGCGCACCTAAAAGCCTTTATTTTTTTCAAAAGCTGACCATGCGCCTTATAATACAGTGCGCCTTATTTATGGATCAAAATTAAATCACAAAGTCTTGCAACTAATGCAGCAGACGCCGAATAGATTTTCCCCCGAAGGCCAAGTAGTCCGCGGTGTATGCTGGGATTTATTTACCGGTGTTTCAATGGCTAACCAATGTGTCAATCATCATTTGAATCGATCACTATTGGCTAAAGTTATTCGGAGGTAAAGGGGGCGGATCCTTTTTATCATTTATAGGCTGGCATAGGCTAAAGCGGCAAAACAAAACCTGCAATTGGCCGAAAAAGATGAATGTGAATCACACATTGGGTTGACGGCATAGAGAAAGCATTTTTTACAATTCTGTATTTGTAAATATTTTATTCTCCTGGATTTACTACACTCACGGATATAAGAGGACCATGGTTGCACATTATTATTGAACACAACGACTTCGGTGAGCTACTCCGGCTATATATTTTCCCTGTATCTTGTTTCAGACTGAACTCGATGTTTCTGTGATAAGCTGTGCAAATAATGGATGGAATGGAGTGTCTATTTTTAAATTAAACTCAAAAGTGTTTATTGTCATATGCACAGTAAAGTTGCGAGCGAAAAAGAAAATAGAAACTAAGGAATGGTTGGCATTTCTTGAATCCCAAGACTTTAACCTTCCAAATGATATTTGGAACGATGCATTTGAATGACATCGTACGGACACCGCATCCGCACGTGTTCTTGACGTGTATTTGCTTCTTTGCAAGCTTTCGGAATGTTAAGGGGGTAATAAGTCTGACTGAACTATCTGACTGTTTTGTCGACGTTCCCATTGTAGCACCTTATAATCCGGTGCGTCTTATGTATGTCAAATATAGGACCAAAAACTATTTTTTCGGGGTGCGCCCTATAACCCGGTGCGCCTCATAGTGCGGAAAATACTAAATAATGAAAAGGGTTACCATTAACTACAAATTAGGATCCATGTGGTGGAGACATGTATCATAGTTTATTAGTCACTTGGGTAAATTATAAGTCAAATAAATACACGAATACATAAAACTAGATCAAGTACTCCATTTTTTATTTAGAAATTGTTGTGGCAATAGTCAAGTCAATGTGAGGCTCTTGTGTTAATATATAATAGAGCAGTTTTTACAACCTTTTTTCAGCCAAGGCCCTTTTTAAAAATAATGTCAATGCACACCATAGAAATGTTTAAATTTTGGCACCAGTTTCGGGTGTTTTTTTTTCTTCTTGAATTATTATGTTGCCTCAAATGACACGATAAAGTTTTTGTTATCATTCATAGTCACCGTGGCTTACAGGGTAATACAAGTTATTCATTTTGGTTAATGAATTTGCAGTAATCTTGTTTTTGAAGAAAAATAACAAGGTATAATAATTAAAATCAGCATAACTTATGTCCTAGTAGAACATTTTTTACTAGATTCTTAATGTTTTCTTTTTTTTTGTAAAATAAGACAATAATTGAAAAGAGAAAATTATTCAATTGTTTTTATTCGATTTATTTTACTATTTCTTGCAGTGCAATCTTAAACCGCTTCCTGATACATAATATACTATTAAATTCAGTTGTACCTCATGACCAGGGAATTAGTATAGGACTGTCGAAGAAAATTTGAATATTGTGATTATGTATTTTCTGTAATGCAAATAAAAGAAAAATCATTCATTATGTATTCATTACCAATCAACTGAAATACTGCAAGCCTTTTATTATTTTGATATTGCTGATTATGGCTTCAAGATACTTGAACTCCTCCACTTGGGGCAAGATCTCATCCCCAACCCGGAGGGAGCGTGCCACCCTTTTCGGCTGAGTACAATGGTCTCGGACTTAGAGGTGCTGATCCTCATCCCGGCTGCTTCACACTCGGCTGCGAATCGCTCCAGTGAGAGCTGAAGATCACGTCCTGAGGAAGCCAACAGCACCACATCTTCTGCAAAAAGCAGAGATGCAATGCGAACGGGAGAGCGCCAGACGGGTCGGTGCAGCGGCTGCTATCATGCGGACCCTGTACCGCTCCGTCGAGGTGAAGAGGGAGCTGAGCCGAAAGGCAAAGCTCTTGATTTACCAGTCGATCTAAGTTCCTACCCTCACCTATGGTCATGAACTGTGGGTTGTGACCGAAAAACATGGTGTCTGGGCTCTCACTTTGAGATAAGTTAAGAAGCTCAGTCATACGGGAGGGACTCTGAGTAGAGCCAATGCTCCTGCGCATTAAGTGGAGCCAGTTGAGGTGGCTTGGGAATCTGATAAGGATGCTTCCTGGAGGCATCGGGAGGTGTTCCGGGCATGTCCCACCGACAGGAAGCCCAGGGGATGACCCAAGACGCATTGGAGAGACTATGTCTCGGGATCCCGTCGGATGAGCTGGAAGAAGTGGCTGGGGATAGGGAGGTCTGGGCTTCCCTGTTAAGGCTGCTGCCCCCACGATCCGACCCTGGATAAGCGGAAGATGATGGATGGGGGATTATGGCTTACAGACTACTGGTATACCTTTTCATGATATCTGTGTTTTCGTCATAATAAACAATAATAAACCAATCAAAGGTTTGCAATTCTTCCTTTTGATTTGTAATAAATCCCGAATGTATGAAATTTAAAAATACATTACAGTTGATAAGGAATTGTATTACAATATTATAATTTTCTGAGACAGTTCTTCCTGTTAAAAAAAAGGTACTCTGTTGCCACCTGCAAATATGGATGAATTTTTGAGTTACCCTGCTGATCACTGGAAGAAAGTAAGTACTGTATACCGAACAATGCTTTTCTGCAAATATAAAATAGGGCATGTTCCGGTGGCACACCAGACAAGCTATCACGGCACACTGGTTGAAAAAAAACTGCAAGAAGGCCCTCTGTTTTTAGCAGCAACTGTAACCTGAACCTGTTGTCTCTTGCGCCACCTACGTGCAGGGGCGAAGTAATGAACGGAGGATTTGGCTTGCTTTTGGACGGTTCTGAAGAAGCGGCCAAGCGCGCCTCGCTTATGCTCAACTGGGACGTCTCCAACGGGGTAAGCTCATACAAACTAAGCGGATTTGGACGATGCCTTGCATCCTGTCCAAATGACTCTCGTTCCCTCTCACTTTCTTTCCCGTCTCTCTCTTTCCAACCAAGGTTGCACGTCGCAGCTGGTGTGGGAACTCAAATGCCTACGAGACAATCCAGCGCACAATGGAAGAGAACCGGAAGCTCCGGGTCACCATGCCCTTCCCTGTAAATGACGAGCGCGTTCTGGATCGGGCCCTGCAGGGATGACTTCGAAGAGACCGAATATCTGAATGACAACACCAGTTGCTTGGTTTCATGATGCACACATTGCCTAATGAAGGAGGTGTTTTAAATTGATTTAATATATTTTTCACTAAATCACATTTTATGCACAAGACTCTAAAGGTGTTGTGTATAGATAGGCCTTTTTAAATGTGTCTCTCGTTCTCAGAATGAGGTAGCCCTAAATATTGTTTGGTAATAGACATTTTCCTCTTCTGCGTGTTTGTTTGATTCCGGGTAGCGAGAAGGTAGGATATCAAAATAAAGGCTGAAAAAGGATGAGCAATCCCTGTGTGGGTTTTATTTACAGAATATTCTGGGCACAAATGAGTCACAGAATATAGCTCACGAGTGCAAATACTTAGGTGTTTTACCGTCATTCTCATACTACTGGTCCATAAGATGATTATAAATCTATTATGCATTTGCCAAAAAGTTCAGCGTTAGGGGATTCCACAGTTCAATAAAAAAAGAATAAACTTAACATTTTTGTACAAACACAATTACACTAAAACACAGGAAATGTAATGAAACTATTAATAAATCTACAAAAAAGATCAAATACAAAACAATTTTAATCTTTTTTATGCTCAACCAATTTAAAGTCAACAACACAGAATCCCCAAAAAGTGCATGTTACTTAATCATAAGAAAAAAAGGCATCTCAGAGGAAACCTCTTTTTGTTTACTTCCAAGCGCCGGCTCGCGAACGACACGAGTCGGGTTGCTCAAAGTTTTCCCGAACCAGCCCTCGTTTGCCTTTTCTTTCAACGCATTGGTAAATACCATGTTCGTAATCGCTATCCAACTATATAGAAGTCGTTATTTTAAATAGTGACATGATGCGAAAAGACGTGATGCAAACAAATTAGAGAAGCGTGGAAAAAACGCGCCGCTGGTAGAAACGTCAGGTGTGATGGGACACGCCTCGGTTGGCGCACTGGAGCCAAAGTAACTCACCGCTTTTGACCGTCAGTAACAGCAACAGCGTTTTAACGGCAGGAAAAAATAATTCGTTAGATTACCGCGTTACTGAAAAACAATGCAGTAACGTAATGGCGTTATTTAAAACGGCGTTATTCCCAACACTGAATACCACTGGCTTAATTGGATTAATTGTATTTTGTTAATGGGGTAAGAGATAATTTGCTTGATGTGGCATTCAAAAACATGCCTGTTGATGCACCTGATTTACGAATGTGTCCATTTGAAGTGTCCGAGACACCTTCCTCTCCTGGTTTTGAATTGTTTCGAATAAAGAAAGGGAGGTGTCAAACATTGGCCAAATAACATTAATGACTAGAACTGATCACATGTAATCATGAGCTGAAATAAATGTTTTCTGTCCTTGTATATTCTATTCAAAGAATTAGGGTAATAGACCTAATGATGATGCTCAAGGCCACTACTGGTTACAAAAAATAAAATAAAACTGCAGCTACATAATTACAACTAAATAAATAGATGTTTCAATCCGACTATCACCACTAAAGATAGGCAGGGTCATATTTAAATCCATCCATCCATTATATGCACCCCTCATCCTCAGCAGGGTTGCGGGAGCCCATCCCAGGTAACTTCGAGCATTGGGCAGGGGACACCCTGAACTGGTTGTCAGCCATTCACAGGGCACACATTTCAGACAAACATTTCAATTGCTCATTCACACCTAGGGACAATTTGGACTGGCCAATAAACCTGACATGCATGTTTTTGGAATGTGGCCCGGAGGAAACCCACGCAAGCACGGGGAGAACATGCAAACTCCACACAGGAAGGTTTGATTTCACGAACACAGAACTGTGCCGCACACACGTTAACCACTGCACCACAGTGCTGCCCTGATGGATATTAATACAGATATAAAAACTCAGACGCATTGCCTAATAACTAACCCCAAAAAAGTCACTTACTGAATATATATAGGCCTTTACACTCACAATTTTCCTCACATGCTGTAAATAAAAATAATTTTACCCAAATAATGTCAAACAAACATGATTATCTTTCGGTCACTCTGCGTCTCTTTCTGTCTCACTATGTCTCTCCCTCGGTCTGTCTTTGTCTCGTTCTATAGCTCTCTCTGTCTCTCGTAGTTTTCTATTGAATGAGAGAACTTATGCAAGTGGGGAGATTGTTTTGCATCACCTTCATTCAAAAGCGAAAGGATGCGCAACTGTCGTTGTTGGCCCTTTAAGAAGTAGCTCTTTTGGAATAATTTGACGTCATTTAATTGGGGACGTGAAACTCCTACAGGAAGAGACGCATCCTGTTGTGGAATAACATCATGCTCCACTTTTCTGCCTTTTAATCATTTATCATGCTTAGACTTTGCAGGTATTTTCTTTGCACGCCGCGCCCCCTTTACTGCATCGAGGTAGGCTATGGTGCGTTTAGCGATAAACGGTGACAACCACCCACAGGTAAAAATTTATGTTGTGCACTGGAGATAAAACGCACGAAAGCAAGCATCGAGCAAAAACAAGCACGGAGGATGGCAACGACGCAGTCCGGGACGAGCGACGCCATCCCCGGATGCGAGGCGGGCGGGAGCGGCGATAACAACCCGGTCGGCATCTCCGATTTGCCTCCTGCTCACGTGACTCCAATGAAGTTGAAGAGGAACGCAGTGACCGACGATTATAAAATCACTTCGCACGTCCTCGGCTTGGGAATTAACGGGAAAGTGTTGGAGTGCTTCTGCAAGAAGACGGGAAACAAGTGCGCCCTAAAGGTTCCGTTCGTGCACTTTTACTGATTACAATTGTGCATGCATGAAAACCTGGTGACCTGGTCTGGTGAGGCACAGTCACACGGGCCATTTTCCATCATTTGATTGGGAGAACAAGAAAACGATGTATAAATTGTAGCATAGGAAAAACGTTTTATGGATTTAACTTAAATGCTCCTTTTGAACAAACGCATCAATTGAAAAGTCCAAGGAAAATGTCACTTCATTGGACAATGCCAAACAAACTCATGCCAGCTGCCGTTCATCATGAGGGAAGAAGAAATGCAATGGTAAAGAAAACCCACCGGAGGGCAGTGTCAACATCATTTTTAGTCAGATTTGTTGAGAAACATGGCAAAATATCAAGCATAGATTTCAAGCACCCGTACGAACCCCGTCAGTAATTGTCTTACACATCTGTTTTCTTTTGTGACATTGATGATAAACACATTTCAGCTTACTATTGAATAGACTTACCAAATTTTGTGTCTCATTTTAAGTGCTTAGTGTAATGGTAGGCTTTAGTTGGTACAGCCCTTTGGGACTTCTTGTTATCAAGGGCTATACAAAGAATCATGACTTGATAGAAAAAAATAATGGATAGCTTACTAAACACCGTGACTAATTATTTTTTGGGGGGTTGAAGAGGGCGCCAAATCAGAATCATTGGTCTCACTGTTGCCCTCTGCCTTGAGGCAAGGGAATTGCATGCCTCATTCCTCACACGAAGATGCTCAGCACAGTTAAACGCTACATATGAATAGTATTAACAATATTCATAATATAATGTGAAAGACTTGCAATGTAATATATAATTTTGTATTTTCATGACTGCCTGTTAAACTGCCGAATAAGACGTTTTTCAGGTCCATCTTTACAGTATTTTCGCTGATATACAGTAACAATAAATTATTTTGCGCAGCCAAAAACTTTGCAGTGTTCATGAGATTGACGAGTTACGTCTCTTAGTGGCTGTGCCTTACCTGCCTCCCCTGACGGCAAAAAGAGAGAAAAAGAAAAATAATAAAGGAAGAAATAAAAGCTAGAACAGTCAAAAGAATACAAAGAAAATTATAAAAGGAAGGAAAAAGCAGAACAAAATAAGAAAATAAGGCAAAATGGTAGAAAAAAAAGGAATAAAAAAGTTTGGGGAAAAAAGAAAAGAAGAACAAAAGGAAAAGAAGAAAGCAGGTCTCACAATACAACCCCTTCACAGATGCCTACCATGTCCATGAAGTTCCTGTTGAGCCTTTCCTGTACTCAGGTTGCATTTGAGCGGAGCTTCTCTGCTTTAAAGTAATCTGTTGGGAAGGCAAATGCAATTTTGATTTCAAATGACTGAAACTGTGCATAGGGAAATAGGTTTTCGTCTTTATCAGAATCTTTATATAATTTTCCTTTGAATTAAAATTAGTAAAGTGTTTTCTGTTAACTTATCAATATATCGGATTTTTTTCCCAATAAAACTGCACCACAAGAGCTAGCTTCTGTTTCATTCATTTAAATTCCTCCTTTATAAATAATTGGGCAGGCTTTGGATGTAAAGTTCCTCAGTTAACAACCAATCATGTCTCATCGGACGACCAACGTCACATAAAAGATTAGCTGCGATTGGTTGTCACTAGAGCCTTTGGCAACTGTGATTTCATTTTCAGTGAACATCCATGCAGAACGGCAGCTGAGTGCTTAGAGCGTCTGCGGTACAGTTCTAAGGTCATGGGTTCAAAGTCAGCTACTAGTCTTCCTGTGCGGAGTTGGCATGTCCTCCCCGTGCTTGCGTGGGTTTTTCATCTAAAATCCCCAAAACATGCATGTCTTGTTAAATGGCCGATGGAAATTGTCCCTAGGTGTGAATGAGCGAGTGTCTGTCTCTGTGTGCCTTGCGACTGCAACCGGTTCAGGGTGTCCCCTGCCCACTGCCCGGAGGTGGCTGGAATGGGCCCCGGCACCCCCCGTGACCCTACTGAGGATAAGCTGTGGAGATAATGGGTGGATGGATGGATCCATGCAGAACAGAAAGGTCACTTCCCTCAAAAAGGCAGAGTTTAGGTTCTTCATTCATATCAAAATGTGATATTAATCACAAGACGCGTTAAGACTGAGGGTGGGCAGATCGATCCAAATATCTATAGTACCAATACTGATTGGAACGATACTGATTTCTACCCATTGTAATAATACACTTGTTTGTCCTAAGTTTATACATACATTTTAAATTTCGAACTGGATTCAATTGTATTTACACTTCATTTACGCGACTCATTTATTTTAAAGATATCACACAATGGAAGGTATTTTAGATGTCTTGTTGACATTGTTACATAGTATTTGTATTTTTGTTACATTGCTGCTTTTATTGGTTTCAATTTTGTTCTAAAACTGTTGTTATTGTCATGATGACTGATAAATTTCACCTGTGCCCGCTCGTTTGGCGCCAGCCGCTGCTGGCTTCCTCATTGGTTCCCCATCCTACTTAAGATCAGTCCTTTCACTCGCCTGTTGTCAGTCCGTCAGCGAACCTCTGTTTTCCACCCGTCCGTTCCTGATTTCTCCATTTCCGTCTACGACCTGTTTTTTGACCACGACCATGTTTTGATTTCCCGTCCCGGCTTAGGACTCGTTTTTTTTATCCCGACCACGTTCTGCTCTCCCGCCCCGGCTTACGACCTGTTTATCCGTCTACGACACTACGATCTCCCGCTCCCGGGGATCCACTTCCGCATTCGGAACACGTTCCGATTCTGTGAGCGGCTTGCTTCCAACGTCCAGCAAGCACTGGATCGCGGCGGCTGGCTTTCCTCTTTATCTTAATAAACTTGTGGTTAATGTTCCGCATCTGGGTCCTAATTCAGTTCTGGTCGTGACAGTTATAGTAGAAGTATTTTTTATACGGTTAAGGGATTTTACGCCCGACCCAGGTTTAGACTAGTGGTGGTGTGTATTATTTTTATGTTTAACTTTTATTAAATTTATGTTCCATTTATATAACAACCACATGTAAAACCTTATTTAGAATTGTTTCGCACTCTCCTCAAAGTTTACATTTTTTTATTCTGCCTGTGCGGAACAGGTTTTGTACGACACACCGAAAGCCCGCCGAGAGGTGGAACTGCACAAAAGAGTCTCCGAAGGTCCGCATGTGGTCCGCATCCTCAGTCTTTATGAAAACATGCACAAGGGAAGGAAATGTCTTCTCATCGTCATGGAATGGTGAGTATCATCTGCAGTATGGCACACAAACGCTTGGTTTTTAATTTTTTATTTCTTTATTTATTGTTCAATTGCCACCCAGAGATTTCTCTTTTCTATTTGGTGTTCTGCATTTATTCCACTCTTGCTTCTTTCTGGATAGCGAACATGATATCATCCTTGTTTAAAAAAAAAAGACTTTTTAAGAGATGAGTGTCGTTCATTTCTTTTTTAGAGGAGAATCAATTGTAATTTTGTGACTTTGAACATAAAGCCGCCAATCGCATATTATTGCTGTTCTGTCCACCAAAAGATGAGCAGTACTTTTGTGGCCGTGATCTATTATCCCAATTCCCATATTGCAGCAAGCGGTGACCAATAGAAGGCACTTTTGGTCAGGCCCACTTGCCTTTTTTTTCTTTCTTTTTTGCTGTTCCTATATTTCCGCCGAAACTGCGATCCATTATCCCCCAAACAGGCAAAAAGCTCTTTTGTCGGGAGGTTTTCAGTTTTGTTCTGCCTAAAAGGAATTGCACAGTTGTGGCCACAACCCCCAGTCGACTATTCCTGAAAGCAGGGGCTGTAAGAGTGCGTTTATTTTTTTAACTGTAAATATGCCATTGTGTCCCGCTTCAAATAAACTGTAGTTTTTGGCCGTGATCCATTATCCCCACTCGACTATTGCTGACAGGAGGGGCCGATACAGCGCACAACGATTTTTTAAGTTCAGGTCTTTGAAGCATACCATTGTGTCCCGCCTAAACTAAACCTCAGTTTTGGCCGCGATTCATTATCCACAGTCGACCATTGGGCGGCAGTAGCTCAGGAGGTAAACAGTTGTCTTGGGATCAGGACGTCGCAGGTTCGTTTCCCGACTTCTCCGTGTTATATGTCGAAGTGTCCTTGGGCATGACACTGAATAAGCTGATAAGCAGGTAGTTGCCTTGCATGGCTGACGCTGCTATCGGTGTGTTTGTGCATGTGTAAGTGTGAAGCACATTTTAAAGCACTTTGGGAGGTCTTCAGCAACTTGAAAAGAGCTATATAAATGCAGACCATTTACATTTATTGCTGAATGTTGTTTTCATATTGCTGTCAACATTATATCATGCAAGTTCATTTCAATGTAGATCTATATTTATAAACAAAACATTGAGGTGATGATGGTGGAAACTAAAAAAAATAAATTAATGGGGATGTAATCACATTGAGTTAACTTTTGATAAGAACGCAAAACAGACACGCCTGCACAACTCATAGTTAGGGCAGACAAGTGGGAGCTTTAATTCTCGTGGCATCTGGCTCAAGCTCCCATGTTTTGTCTATTCAATGCACAGATCTGGACACTTAGCAACGCGTGACCCTGCTGCCTGAGGGCGCTCCCCCCTATACTTCATATGATAGACAACACACATCACAAAACAGTCAGTGGTCACCATGAGCACCAATGAGAATTATTGTTATTGTAATAGACACTCTGAGCATATAGTATACTGAAAATGTATGGAGACAGCTATAATGATGATGATGATGATGACGGTAAAAATAATGATGGTGATGATGAAGATAATTAAGTAACTGTACATCTACAGAAGATAAAAAACTGAATAGGGGGGAACCAAAAAAGCATGTCTTCAAACCACTTCCCTCTTGTGCTATTTTTTGTTAACTTATTCTAGAAAGAAGAAGGAATATGGTTTATTACTTTTGTTTGTTATTATTATTTTCCTATTTTCTAACAACCTATGTAAATATGTATATTCTTAAAGCATTTGATATATGTAAATACACAGGATATTGAGCTATAAGACACAGTTATTAAGGAAGTGGGATAGGATCAAGTAAGCATATGCTTCTTCCTATTCCTTTTATGACATGTTACGTTCACATTTTTGTTTTTTGACTGGTTGTTTTATTTTGATTTCTCATCTCCGAAATAAAGTTTCATTCCTTCATTCATAACTATTCTGAATTCTTATGAATTGAGAATGGTGAACTTTGTATTCAATTGTAGACCCCTTGTTCATAATTGCGCCATTGTTTTGTCGTGTTCTGCTGTCTCAGTGCTCATCTTTTTGTGTTTCAGCATGGAAGGAGGCGAATTGTTCTGTCGCATTCAGGCCAGAGGCGACCAG
This sequence comes from Urocampus carinirostris, assembly GCF_059441175.1. Taxonomy (NCBI): domain Eukaryota; kingdom Metazoa; phylum Chordata; class Actinopteri; order Syngnathiformes; family Syngnathidae; genus Urocampus; species Urocampus carinirostris. The sequence continues at coordinate 24,462,234 of NC_142354.1, forward strand.
GCCTTCACTGAGAGAGGTACGTCACACATCAGGCAGGCTATGATAGAAAAACTGGACACCTGACATTATATCTGCATGACGGCTGCCCAATCAGAGGCGTCCAAGATCATGCGTGACGTCGGCTCGGCCATCGAGTACATCCATCAAATGGACATTGCTCACAGAGACGTAAAGGTGAAAGACCAGAAAATCAAAACAGCATTCCTCACGTTTGAGAGGATATTTTGTGTCTTGTCGGTATCAGCCCGAAAACCTGCTCTACACCAGCGAAGAGACCAACGCGACGCTCAAACTGACTGACTTTGGCTTTGCGAAGGAAACCACTCTACAGAATTCTCTGCAAACTCCCTGTTATACTCCATATTATGTTGGTGAGCACATTTTCTGCCGTCATTGAGCAATTAGCTACTCTATTATCAGTTATTTCTCACATGTGACCAAATCTGTTTTTTATTACTCTATTGTCCGTCTAAATGTGCTGCATAACCATTTGTCCTCAGTCAGCCATTCCTTTTTGATTATGATTATGATTATATACCGAGAGCAAAACTAACGAGTAATTACTTTCAAATTCAAAGGCCAGTTTGCTAAAATTTCGAAAAGATAGTTTATAAAGGTAAAAAAAAATTCTCATTTTAGTAGAAAACAATGTATATAATTTGCATATGGAAGGCCATATCCTTATGTGGTTGACTTTTTGCCTATAGCTGTCAGGGCGGACCAGAACAGAGCAGGAGACCCCAGAGCGTTCGTTACAAGTCTTTTATTTGGGGAAGCGTACAGGGTTAGCGATGAACGTCAGCAGCAACGCCGTGAAGGCAACTTCGGGACACGTAGCCAATCGTAGCGTGGGACGGAAGCAGGTCGAGTTTACCGGGACTGGAGAGAAGATCGTAGCGTGGAACGGAAGCAGGTCGGATCGGAGGCAGGCAGAATCAGGTAAACAAGTCAAAAAGACACAGGAAAATCAGGCGAGTCAAACGGGGTAAAAAGTAATCCTCAGACGAAGAGGTCTCGGCGTAGCCTGCTTAAAAAGGGAACATGAACCAATCAGGAAGCGCATTCCAGCGCGCCAGATGATTACCCCAGGTGGCTCCACTTAGGTAATCATGACAATAGCTCCAAGATGTAATTAAAAAATGCAGCTCTGCATTGTTAGTATGATGCTAAGTCAACCTTCTCATTTGATTTACTAGAAAATAATACTAACTATAGGCAAAAAAAAAAATAATAATTATTTACAATATGCCAAAATATTACTTAAGTGAATTGATTTACTACCATTTAACATCAAATTGGTCAATTAATCTTTTTTTTTTTTTTTTTTTTATAAAGTAATCTCGTTTTTGGCCAGTTTCATATACCAAGAAGAACCCTTGATTTGTGAGATCCAAAGAGTAGTAACCGGTATTCTTTTGAATTATTTTTATTGTTTTTGTTAGATTATCAAAATAGAGTATGTCGTCACCATAACATGGCATTTTTCAGCTATATTAAGTTTATTATTTAATCATCACAGCATTACTTCAATAATAACTTTGCTCATTTAGTTGCTATAAATGCACTTATGTTCATCCACATATGTGAATGAAATATTTACAGTGAAACCTCGGTTTTCGAACGCCTCTCAGTTCGAACAAATCGGTTCTCGACCAAAAATTTCGAGAAATTCTTGCTTCGCTTTTCGTTCAAAAAAATCTGAGTTCGAACGCCGGCACGCTAGGGGCGACGCTGAGCGGCGTACGAGTGTAGATTGCCCCCACCCCTCGTGAAGAACTGTTGTCACAGTAACGCGCACTCCTTTTCTGTTTTCGTTTTTCAAAAGCAGTGAAGCGAGTGTTTTCACCCCTAATTATGCCTCGGAAGAAGGTTGGTGCAAGCAGCAAAGTTGCTACAGGTGAAAAAAGAGGAGTAGTGCGTACAACTATTGCATTTAAGAAAGAAATAATAGCAAAATATGAAGAAGGTGTGCGAGTTTCCCTTCTTTCAGGAATACAGCATGGCTTCTGCCGACCGGTAAGAAATCCTATTCATAATTCTTTTCTTTATCCTTTAACCGCTCACCACTTGTTGTGGAGACCCGGGTGCTAAATGACGTGTAAACGACCTGATTTTTTTAATTTTACACGTTCGTGTTAGCGTAATCTTTCGTACGGAAGATTACGCTAACGCGAACGTACGATTAGCCTGGGTTAGCTTTACGTTAAATATTCAAGATAAACATTCAAGGTTTTGGAACGGATAAAAACAATTTTACATTACTTTTAATGGGAAAAAGCGGCTTCGGTGATCGTACAAATTGGTTTTCGTACAAAGAAATGGAACGGATTATGGTCGAGAACCGAGGTTCCACTGTACTTGTTTATCCTTTCTTATCAGTACTTTCCCAGCAATGGTCTTCCGATGAGTCGGCCCTTATCTTATCATACAACCTTGAAGACGTAGCTGTGTGTAGTTTGCACAAAAGTCTCTTGTTCATTGAGATTCCTTCTTTTATCTTGAAATGTGAGTTCCCAGGAGAGCCTATTCGAGTTTCATTTTCGGTTTTGTCGAATCCACGCCTTTTCTCGATAAAACAGGGGGGAATCAGTCTTGCATGCCTTTTGGAGGGAGTGCACTCCTAGCCTTTTGTTGGGAAAACGCGTCTTCATCAATAGGTCCAAAGTACTCTGTTTTATCTTTATTTTGAAACTTTTTAATAAATTTCCTCATCTGGGTTTCTTCTTTCCAGCTCTATTTTTTTCAAAGTCCGAATACCCGGTCTGATCCTGGAAAGGAACACGCGCTGAGACATTGTAATGTCCTTTCGCCTTCATTATATTGAAATTTTATAAAATATATTCAAACCCCCGCAAAAAACATTTTAATATACATGAGTAATTATTATTAATGCTTTAACTATTTAAAGGGACAGCGTGTATTATTCAGCACCTTCTATTAGTAAAAAATAATCACTCAAAGGAAAACAATATTAACGAAAACATAAACAAAAATGCATGAACTACCTTATAAATGTGGATTTTTTTTAATAATTATAGGTCGAGATTTTTTTTACCTAACATGAACCTCACCTTAAGCGGAAACTTCATCTTGCTGCTAAGGGTACCCCAAAAACTCAAAAAGGCTTTGCAAAAAAATAAGAACTATGGTCTCTGTAGTTTGTATTCTTCCTTGTGCTTTTTAGCAATTGTTTTTTATTGCACTACGCTACACCATGCGTCCAATAATACACACTGTCCCTTTAAGTTCTGCATAATGTACCCGTAAAGGTTTTTTTTTTTTTTTCAGTTTTTTGTTATTGTCATTTTTACAACTACCTACTCTTTCTTTGCCTTTTTAACCAATTAGAAGGCAGAACAAAGTGCACAATACAAATCAGCGAAATAGCGAGGGGTTATTGTATTTCAATTACACGTTGGTCGTTGTTATCCATCTGTTTATCATCCACCAGGGGGAGTATTAGCATCTGTGAGTTCCTTCTGACGTTCCGTTTTCACCCACAGTTCATTAGATTTCACTCAAAAGTGCATTTTCTGCTTTGGGCCATGTCAGCCCCTGAAGTTCTGGGCCCCGAGAAATACGACAAATCATGTGACATGTGGTCTCTGGGCGTCATCATGTACATCCTGTGAGTGTCTCGTGCGATGTTGCTCGTTTTCGGTGATGATGTCGAGCGCCGACGAACCGCTAAGGCTGATTTCGTCTTTTTCAGGCTGTGCGGATTCCCTCCGTTCTACTCCAACACGGGCCAAGCCATATCTCCTGGGATGAAGCAGCGCATCAGGCTGGGACAATACAAATTCCCTGAACCCGAGTGGGCGGATGTTTCAGAGGAAGGTCAGAGTTGTGCCAGATTCACACTACCACACTTCAGTGGTACCTTTTCATACGAGATGAATTTGTTCCAGGAACGTGCTCCTAGCTCAAATTGCATGTGTAATGGTCTTCCTTACCGCTAAAAACACATTCAAATAGTAATTGAACATACAAAAATACAGTAAAAGCAGGCCCGTAGCCCTGCAGACGCACATAACGCGCACTGCGTAGGGCAGGGGTGTCAAACTCATTTTAACTCTGGGGCCACACGATAGAACAAACATTCTGTCGGGGGCCGGACTAGTGGATTAAAGAGAAAGAAAAAGAGAGATAAAGAAATAAGAGAAAGAGGGAGGGAAAAGAAGAGAGAGGGCGGGACAAAGAAAGAAAAAGAGAGAGAGGGAGAGAGCGTGAGAAACAAAAGAGGTAGAAAGTTGTGAGAGAGGGGGAAAAGAAAGGGAGAGGAGGAAAGAAATCCAAAGAGAAATAGAAATACAGATGGGGAGAAAAGAGAAAAGAAAGCGCGAAGGGTATGAAGAAAGAAAGAGAAAAGAGAGAAAAAGGAAAAATAGAAGGAAAATAAGTTAAAAAGACACAGAGAGAGAAAGAGACAAAGAGCAACAAAGGAAGAGAAAAATAGAGACACAAAGAGTGAAAGAGACAGAGTGGGAGAAAATGGTTGGAAAAGAGGGAGAGAGAGAGAGAGAGAGAGAGAAGAAAAAAAAGAAATACAAGTACAGTGTCTTTGCTCGAGGCACCTCTCTTTGGCAACATCAAGTGGACACATTTCAACCTGCAGCTTGTTTTTCTCTTGCGCCTCTCTGAGTGTTGTCGCGCGGGCCGGATTCAATCCCTTAACGGGCCTGATCTGGCCCGCGGGCCGCCTGTTTGACACCTGTGGCGTAGGGCATCACGTGCCAAGGAGGGCACCAAAAGAAATCAAGGTCGTGAAAAAAAAAGTGTTAAAAGTGTTAATAATATGTGCTAATATGAATACCGTAAATTCCGGACTATAGAGCGCACCTGATTATAAGCCGCACCCACCACATTTTAAGAGGAAAACCGATTTTGTACATACACAAGCCGCACCTGTATATAAGCCGCATGTGCCCACATTTAAACATGTAACACAAACACAAAATTAATCCAAACCCGACTTCAAGTCCCACGATTGAAACTAAATGTCCCTCATTAAAGTCCAGAGTCCAAAAATCACAGCCGGCAAAATGAATGGAAAATGATACCGGTACTTAAGGTTTGATGCAGACCTGCAGAGTCCAGGTCCCGTTGAAAGTAATCCAAGGAAAAAAGTGTATATTTCCAAAGGTAAGGGTGGGAAAAATATATCAGATGAACACATTTACTCACGCAACTCCTTTTTCTTTAACCAACTTTTTACCCCCTCTTCTTTCCTTGTCTGTCCCTCACCTTTAGCGGTCCCCACTTAAACTCGGCACCCCGCGTTTGTTCCGCCCCTCATTTTTTGTTCACCCGTGTAAAACATATCAGAATAAGTGTCTAAAATAAATACAAATAAATACATTACAAAAATATACAGTTGCAAATACATATTATACATGGGTTACACATATTTTCAAAGAATGACGGTACACCGAGAGAGTTTTCAAAGCTTTAATAATAATAATATAGCTTTGACAGGGCAGTTAATGGTAGCAACACTCGAGCGCCGCTAGCGGCCGTTAGAAAAATTACATAAATTGGCCGCATCACTGAATAAGCCGCAGGGTTGAAAGTTAGGGAAAAAAGTAGCGGCTTATAGTCCGGAATTTACGGTAAACAATACAAAAGCGGCATAAACCACATTTTCTGAGAAAAAGGGTGAATCTGCTTTGCGCCCCGGCCTATCTCCAGTCTCCTAGTGCCGACCCTCCCCTCCGAATATTATGTTCACTTATGCCTCATTCGCAATTTGGCGAACACCTGTGCGAACATGGCCTCGAAATGACACCAAGAGTCCGGAGCGGAGAAAAGGAAAAAAAAAGAAGAACTGAGATGAAGCTCATGCGTCGATTGCCGGTAGTCGATGTTAAAATAAAAAGCTCTTTATTCCACACCCATTTGGCGCAGTTCTAAAGGGCGCACTCTTCTTGGTTCGAATTGTTTTTGTCGGCTCGTATGGCGCACTGGCCTATTGGTTACGACCACTCTGGCACACTGGCCTGTGAGATCCCAGTCTCATGAGATCGCCTTTAATACCAAAACAAGTGTACGTATTAAGAAAAAAGAAAAAAAGCACCGGGATCAAAACTGAGTTTGATGGTGGTTTAATCACGTATTTATCACAAAATAAAAACCAAGAATACAGAAAAATTATGGAAAGAAAAACACCATGCTTAGGGCACCCAAATGGCTTGCAACGGCCCCAAATAAAAACCTAAATAAGATGATATAAAAAGTATTCCCAAATTCTAAAAAATGCAATATGTGAAAATATTGTTCATGATTTTTGCATTGAATCTATATACCGTAAAATTTGGACTATAGAGCCCACCTGATTGCAAGCCGCACCCGGTACATTTTCAAAGAAAAAAAACATTTTGTATATACATAAGCCGCACCTGACTATAAGTCACATGGCCCCCCACATTGAAACATAAGATATTTAAAAAGAAAGACGGTACACAGAAATTATTTTAATAATATACGGTACCTTAACCCCCTTAACATTACGACGACCCACCAGTGGGGTGCCAGACTTTTTAATAAACAAATATGTGTCTCGACAATGTCACCAGTTAGCCCTCCCTTTTCGATTGACAATCTTGTCATGATGAGGGTTCGTTTATGCTAAAAAAAAATTTAAAGCGCAAAGCGCAAAGTTACATTTAGCTTGCGTCTTCCTCGACACATATATTCCACCTGTCTCACTCTTACCTTTACTGCCCAGACACCCCTGGTTGCCGTTTAAAAAAAACGCGTGAATTAGCCGCATCAGTGGGTTGAAATCTTGGGAACAAAAGTCGGGAGTTATAGTCCAAAATCCACGGTAAATGTCATCGGTATATTTCAATTATTTTCCAAGATGTTTTTTGAAAACACCCTTGTCCTTGACCTTCTGAGTAATGTAATGTCATGTAAAGAACACTGGCACTCTAGCAAACTACTTACCATATTTGTTTATGTGTTCATTAGTCAAAGGAGTTACAATTATTTTAAGCCAAGCTTTTGTCTCTTTTGTGGAAAACTACTAAGTGTTGTGTCATAGGTGGATGCACTTATGGTACAACAAAGGGCAACCAGAAGAGAGGGGCTCTGGTCTTAAGCACTGGCAAGCCACAGGCGTGTGTGCTTAGCCTAGCCCTCTATATTCTATTTACTCACGACACTACTGCCATCCATCCCAACAATACAGTCGTGAAATTTGCCAATGACAATACTGTAGTATCTCATTCCTGACAACAATGAGACCCAATACAGAGAGGAGAGACACTCTCACGGTGGTGGCCAGCAAACAACTTGTTGCTCTTCACTAAGAAGACCAAGGAGGTCATTGTGGACTTTAAGAGGTCCAGGAAATCTGACCAAGCGCCCCCAAGAAATTAGGTGGGCATCAATCATAAGCTTTGGAATAGAGGTGTGTCTTAAGCCTTGATTTTCAACTTCCATTGAGGTTTCAGATCTTATCTCCGAAGTCAGGGCATTCCATAGCACCAGGGCCCGGATGGAGAACGCTCTCAAGCCTTCTTGGCTCCCGGAGTCACAAGTAGACCGGCATTTTCCGAGCGCAGACTCCGTACAGGAACATAGGGGGAAATCAAATCAGAGAGATAAGAGGGTGCAAGTCCATGCAAACATTTATATGTTAATTAGACAACCTTAAAGTCACATCTTAAGTGGACTGGCAGCCAGTGCAAGTTGGCCAATACAGGAGTAATATGCTCAAACTTTTTGGTCTTAGTCAAAATTCTAGCTTCTGCATTCTGAACCAGCTGCAAACTTTTGATCCTAGACATCGGGAGACCAGAAAGCATTACATTGCAGTAATCAAGCCGAGAAGTAATAAACGCATGAATTAAAACCTCTGCATCTGATTGGGACAGCATCGAATGAATCTTCGCAATATTACTGAGGTGGTAGAAAGCTATTCTAGTAATATTTTTCACGTGTGACTGAAACGACAGATTAGGATTAAATATAACACCTAGATTTTTGACCGATTCACTATGGATGATATTACATTTGTCTAGGTTCTTGGTAGTGTTTGAAAACAACTCATGACAGTGAGCTGGACCAATAATCAACATTTCAGTTTTTTCTGGGTTAAGGCGCAAAAAATTAAGTGACATCCATCTCTGAATCTCAGTAAGGCAAGCCTCCAGATTTCTACAACTTAACTGTCCAGTTGTCTCCAGTGGCACATACAGTTGAGTGTCATCTGCATAGCAATGGAAACTAATATACTTGCGGATAATGTCACCAAGCGGGATCATATAAATACTAAAAAGAAGGGGGCCAAGTACAGAGCCCAGTGGAACACCACAGGGGACATTAGAGTGTTTAGAGGTCAGATTGCCATAGTTAAGTTCTTGGGCCTCCAAATCATATCAGACCTCTCCTGGTCCACCAAGCCGCGTGGTGACGAAGGCTCAGGAAAGAATCTTCCTCCTCAGGAAACTTAATCGGCCCAGTCTCCCCCTTTGGCTGCTCCTCAACTTTTACAGAGCAACAATCGAGAGAATCCAGTGCTTCAATGTGTCCGTGTGGTATGGCAGCAGCATGGAACATGAGGAAACTATGGGTGCGGGTGGTAAGGACTGCAAGGGGGATCATTGGCAGCCCCCTCCCTGACTTGGAATCAATACATGCAGGCCGAGTCAAGAGGACAGCAAAAGCTATCGCAATAGATCCCGGAAACCCGGGCCACAGACCGTTTCTACCGCTTCCAACTGGAAAGCGGTACAGGAACATCCGGGCCACCACAAACAGATTGAGAGACTGCTTTTGCAAAGGGGAGTGACGCAGGTCTCCCTAAATTTATTTAGCTTCATAAAGTCCAAATGCAGCATCCGGGAGAAATAGAAAACTTGTGTAAAGCCGCCAGCAGACAAATGCAATTTTACTAGTTCCATTTTGTTAATAATGATATTGAATAAATTGCAGCCAAGCAGCTCATTACCCAGCTGTTGAAGACCGACCCCAATGAGAGGATGACCATTTCTCAGTTCATGAGTTACCCTTGGATCAGCGTAAGTTGAAGATTCACACGCTCATATGCCACCCCACGATTTATTCACTGTTTTTCTTTCCGCATCGTAGAAATCCACTGTGGTCCCGCTTACCCCCCTCCATACCCCCCGCGTCCTCACAGAGGACAAAGAAATGTGGGACGAGGTCAAGGTGAGCGTTACATTTAGCCCTTTGTATGCACGAGAGAGAGGTTCACTCCTTTGTCGTTTGCGTGTCCATCAGGAGGAAATGACTAGCGCTTTGGCAACCATGCGTGTCGATTATGACCAGGTCAGGATTAAAGATTTGGACACGTCAAATAACCCGCTGCTCAAAAAACGACGCAAGAGGCCGCTTCCTGTGGACGACGACGCTCATCCTTTATGATCATGTTTTCAATTTTTATCAGGGAGGTGCATGTACCGGGTATCTATCTTGAAATTAGCCTTTTTTAAAGGTGGGGTGCATCGTTTCAGGTGTCCTGCAAAAAGTTGAGAGTATAAAATGTTCTCTATCATTGTACGTATGTGTTAACAATGCCCAACTGAGTTCAAAGAGCCCTTATGACTCATTTTGTACCGCAATTATCTGCGTTTATCTTACTTTTAGCAAATCTGTTCGAGCAGAACACATTGGGTAGGAGGAATTGGGAGAAAGGGTGAGTGCTGGAGAGTGATGTCATGCTCGCCCCCTCTGTTTTTTTTTGTCTGTATTTGTTAGTGTAGCATGAAAACGGTGAAAGTAAGATGAGGCCTGCTTCAAGTAGTCAAAACGCCAACCATGAAACGCCAACCAAGGACCTCAAGAAAGATGAAAAATTAAGAGTTCATTGGAACGGGTCTAAGAAATGCTCATACTTGCACACACGCATTATGAAGGAGCTTGACAGAGGCTGCAATTAGGACACAAGTCAGAAGATGGAGGCTACGAGAAAAAAATCCATCCAGCTCCCTTAAGTTATCATACTCCTGACGGTAGCTGAGACTAGTAACAGGCGCCTTGTAGTTGGCATTAACAATCAGGAGCCTGAAATCAAATGAATTGTAAGTTGCCGCGAATTAAATCCAGTATTCACAAAATAATATTTTTTGGGATGTAAAGGTATTTCTGGTAAACAACATTAAAGAAGAAGAAAAACATTATTTGTACTCAAAAACAATAGTAATAATAAACAAATTACATTAACAAACATATAAACGTGCATTTAAAAAAAATACTGACGAAATTTATATTTATATTACATCACAGACAGTCCACCATCTTGATGCTATGGGTACCCCCAAAAAAACAAAAATCTCGTAAAGGGCTGGTAAAAAAAATGATAAGAAAAATAGTGTGGATTGGTCACTAAGTTTCCGTGATTTGTGTCCTTCCTTGGGCTTTGTAGCACTCGTTTTTAGTTGCATTACACAATACAGTAACATCTGGTGGTTCAATATTACACTGTGTCCCTTTAATGCAAGGAATTGTATGTTGTAATAGGATGTTGTATCGGAATTGAGATGTGGGTATCAATGTGTGGCAACAGTATCAATGAACACTCAAGATACATGTTAAATGTGTGTAATATAAAATCATGATCATTTTATTGAATGGAAATGATTTTTTTTTGGCCAAGAAAATTTGCTTTAAATTTTAAAGTTAAAGCTAGTTTTCCTTGGTCATTTTGTGTTTTCTACGTCCTTAATGTATTTCATTTTTTGTAAGAGCTTCCACAGACAAATGAATCCTGAGTGAAATTACTGGGTCTCTTTATAAGTAAGTTTACACACAAACAAATCGAAGGATTCCCGGAAGCTGATTGGGGCAAAGGAAGGAATCCTTTTTAAGCCTAGTGACAATCGAATAACCTTATCATATGTTTGCAAGCAAACCAATCCAGTGCGAGTGCAAGCGACATCATTAAATAGATGCCGTTTTCCTCATTTAAGTTCTGACAGCAAATATTGTATGACTTCAAATGGCTTGCCGGAAGCATGGACTGACACTACATATGGATGGATACAACTGTGAAATACACTGTACATATTGTTTTCGCTGTGTACGCAGAAAATAAAATTGAAAATTCTTGAATAAATCCACCAATACACATGAGAGTTTTGGAGTATGTAAACCGGAGTTGCTGTAGAATCTACAGTGTAGATCATTCTTCTATGTAATACAGCGGAACCTCGCTTCTCGACCATAATCCGTTCCAGAACCCTGTTCGAAAACCGATTTGGTCGATCACGGAAAATCGTTTTTCCCATTAAAAGTCATGTAAAATCATTTTAATCCGTTCCAACACCCTAAATATTGAGCAAGAACGTAAACATGAAGCTAACCCAGGCTAATCGTACGTTCGCGTTAGCGTAATCTTCCGTACAAAAGATTACGCTAACATGACTGTGTAAAAATTTAAAAAAAGGATTATGAATAGGATTTCTTACCTTTGTGGTGGACGGTGGGGAGAGAAAAATCAACCTCTTCCATAACTTGCCGCAGTTGCTTGCTTATAGTGCTAACTTCCTTAGCCGCATCACTCGATTTCACAGCCTCCTTATTCTTTACTATCGTACTAATAGTAGATTTAGCCATGCTGTATTCACTAGCAAGATCGGAAATTCGTACACCTCTTTCATTTTTAGTTATTATGTCTTTCTTAAAGGCAATAGTTGTACGAACAACTTTTCTTTTTTCACCTGTCCTGATTGCACCGACCTTCTTCGGAGGCATAATTAGGGGCTAAAACACCCGTACGCCGCTCAGCATCGCACCCTAGCGTACCGGCGTTCGAACTCCGATTTTTTGACCGAACAGCGAAGCAAGAATTTCTCGAAATTTTTGGTCGAACACCGATTTGTCCGAACTGAGAGGCGTTCGAAAACCGAGGTTCCACTGTACAAGTCTAGAGTGATTTGCAGAATAAAGAAAATCCCGGATGAGTAACACTAGTAATGCGCACGACTAAACAGATTAATTGTGTTATGCTATCATACTGTATGTGGTCTCTGCTCTGTGGAAATTCGCATGGGTGGTTAGGAAACGTCTTAATCATGAAAATCAAGGGAATACTTTTCAGTTTGATTTTCAACTAAAAATAAAAAATGTAATGTAATATATATATCATTTTAATGTGCAACACGGCGGCGCAGTGATTAGCGGGTGTGCGGCACAGTTCTGAGGGCATGAGATCAAACCCTCTGTGTGGAGTTTGCATGTTCTCCCCGTGCTTGCATGGGTTTCCTCCCACATTCCGAAAACATGCATGTCAGGTGAATTGGCCTGTCTAAATTGTCCCTATGTGTGTATGAGCGAGCGAATTGTCTGTCCCTGTGTGCCCTGCGACTGGCTGGCAACCAGTTCAGGGTGACCCCTGCCCACTGTCCGAGGTTGGCTGGGATGGGCTCCAGCACCCCCGCGACCCTACTGAGGATAAGCGGTACAGATAATGGATGGGTGGATATTTTTGATGTGTTTTTTTGTGTCTGTTATCCTCCATGCTCTATTTAGGACTCAAAGATATTTCACAGTGCACTGATTTTTGTAGTAGTTTTAGACGCACTTTTAATGAAAGACATTCTGCTAAAATGTATCTGCTAAACACTCAAGAAACAGCTGAAGCTAATTTCATTTTTCATCCAGTCTCATCACCTCAATGGGGCTCTGTTTTGCAAGATTTGTTCTTTTCTCACAAGGCCGAAGCAAATTAATTTTAGCTTGTTTTCAAAGGAAGCTCGGTTTCCAATCCAATCAATGAAATGGGCACAAAGTAAGGCTGTTTATCGGGATTGTTTTCATTCTTTATCTTTTAACTCAACATGACTTGTACCTTATTTTAGTGTCTTATTTTGTATGCGGTTCTTAACCAGCTGTGCAAAAAGTACTCTTAGGAAAATTAGATCAGCTACAGCATACCACAGGGATGTCAAACTCAGTTTGGCTCTGGGGCTGGATCCAGATTTTCTATTCTCTGGTAAAAGAATGTCAACTTAAATGTTTTAAGCTTACCATAGTTTTTCTATATCATGCTTGATCACTCTGCCTACTTTAATAGCCTAAACCACATAGAAAAATCACAAATGACAAGGGATACTTTCTAAGCACAACACATTATTCACAAACAATGGGAAAAAACTTTTTTCATATTTGGCATTAAATTGATTAACTTATTAATTTAAACAATCGAGTGAATGCAGTTTTACATCCGAACCAACATACCATGCTTTACAAACTCAAAGTGTAAGCTTTGAAATAAACAATTTGTTTGCCTCAGTTGTTGTATTGTTTTTTTTTAAACACCCAAAATAATAGTAATTCTTATATTTTAATTGTTTTAATATCTTTTTCCAGTCGACGGATGTTTTTTCTGATCCTAGAAGAAAATCTGACCAAAAATTTGCAAAATTATGCATTATATTATATACTCCACATTTATTCTAGTGAGTGAACGGAAATACGTTTAACGTTTAAACTAGCGCAATTATTTATTCAGTAGATTGATAATTTAGCTTGTTCTTTAAATAATAAACTTTAGGATTTGTAATAGTATTTACTGTTTAATTTAGATTTTTGGGAATTAGTATTACACTTGTTTTTTCAGACGTTTTCACACAAGCTTTATTTTACGGGAACGGGGCAGTCATGCGCTAGAACACAAACGCCAGCGATTCGGCAATCGCTGCGCAGAAGAGATCGAAGGCGGACAGGACAGACGGGATCGATACCAAGATACAGGATACACGAGCAGATACCAGACAGGGTGGGACGGACGGGATCGATACCGGATACTGGAGCAAGATACCGGGCAGGACAGGACAAATGGAATCGATACTGGATACATGAGCAAGATACCGGACAGGGCAGGACAGATAGAATCGGTACCGGATACTGGAGATTGGAGCAAGATACCGGTCAGGATGTGGCGGGCCACATGGTAATTTTATGACAGAGGCTGCGGGCCAGTAAAAATTTGATCATGGGCCGTAATTAGCCCCCTGTCCGGAATTGGACATGTCTGCCTTATAATTGTTTATTAAATCATTGTTTTATGCAAAAAATGTGTTGTTCTTTTCGTTTATTGTTTGTTGATGCTGTTTTTGTTGTGCCCAAATTCAAAAACACAGAAACAAAAAAAATCGTAGATAAAAATGAATAAATATACTTAAAACGAGCATATTAAGCATATCTACGGTACATCTGCTTTATCAGATAACTATCCTTTTGTAAAGGATTACTTTCTTGTTCCACTTGAGAAACAGGTTTAAAAAAAAAGAATAAGAGTTAAAAGATGTCTAAAATGAGGAAACTGAATTCGCCAGTTGAACAATAATGTGTTTTTGCAGTGACGACGCAAGAATATTTGGTTAAAAATATTATCAGAAAAATGTGTTCCAAGCAGGTTCACTCAGAAAATCTTTTACTCTTTGAGCCGTTTAGTGTTTGTTTTTAGTTGATTTGTGAGTATTCTTTTTTTTTTGTTAAGGATTTTTAAAACATCAGAAAACATGAAAAGGTTAGTTACTCCAATAATTGACGTGTTTTTAAATGAAGATGGATATATATATTTTTTAAAATATTGTTTTTATGTTATTATAACTATTATACTCTTTTATTTTCAATTTAAGAAAAATGATACTTAAATAATTTACTTATATTTTACTCAACTTGAAAAAAATATATAATAAGGAAATATAATAACAATAGAAAAACAATGTGGCAAATGGTGGATAGTTTTTCTAATTTTATTTGTATTCCTATCTTTTTTATACGTTATATTTTATTCATATTTGGATTGATGTTTTAACTATTTAAAAAAAAACCTTTGTAAAATAACGAAGCATATAACGCCATCTGCAATATGAGAATATTGTGTTCATTTTAAAGATATGTTTATTATGTTATTGGAAAAATATATCAAATAAATACAAAAAATGTTAATAATATCAACAAAATAACAAAATAATACACAAAAATAAACTGCCATTTTTCTAGGGTGTGCATCAAATAAAATTCTTGACGTGCCTTTACTTATACACCAGTTAAGGAGACCATTTTTTAATAGTATCCTAAACATGTTTTGCGTGTAAGGAATTTGATATCATTCTTATAATAATGCTATAGTGCAGCGTTTTCCAACCTTTTTTAAGCTGATAGCTACTTTTCGCAACTAATTAGCGCAAAGAGTGGCCAGTATGATATGCATTACGAAAATAACTTATTTTGTTGTTACTGTGTTGTAACTATGTTTTTACCAGGTTATTTATTCGAAGGAAAGTTAAATAGACTCAACCACAAAAAATATATATTTTACTTGAAAATCACAATGACCCAGCAGTGGTGATTTGTTTTTAGAACCAGTCAGCGGGCAACTTTAGGGGGACACTTGTGCCCGTGGGGACCAGGTTGTGGACCCTTGCTATAGTGTTAAATAATTCCCCCCAAATAACATTTCTTTTTCCGGGACTGGCAGTATTAACTGTTTTGGGTGCCATACTATAATAACAAAAGCAAAGACATATGTTAGGAATGCAGACAGACTTGACAGTCGCTTGCTCCCTCCTGCGTGGCCTGTTGCGCAACAGTTGTGGCAAAATATGTTTATTTAAATGAGTAGAAAGGAGACCGTCTTGGAAGCTGCTTAAAACTGATGACAGGTTCATTTTTACAGAATTAGGGATGACATGATTCACAGCTGTTGCCATAGTGACAGTGAGTGTGCCGCCTTCTTGGACTACAGTATTTAATTATAATTGATTTTTTAAAATTAAAATGGATTTCATTCCTAATACCACCCTGTGACAATGATTTTGTATTTGTGTGTGTATTTTACCATTATTTAAATTTTCCCCACAAGGATGTAGAAAAATATTTTATTCGTTAAATAGGTAAAAAATAAAATGAGCATGGAAAAAAACGAGCAAGTGGCAGACCAAAACAAAAACACGCCGACGTGCGCGTGCATGGCTCTACGTGAGGAGGCGTGCTGGTCAGGGTGCGCGCACGCACGGGCGTTCTCTTCATTCATCGCTGGCCGAAAGAGAGACGCGCCTCTCCCGCGAACTGAGGTCGTCCTCCTCGCCTCTTCTCGCCTCCATCGCGTGAAAGTAGGACGCTCAACTCCGCAATGAGGGGCTCCTGCCACCCGAGAAACCGTGCCGGTAAGCCGAAGCTTTTTTCCGTTGCGTTTAGAAGAGTTATTTTGTTGCGCGAGGCTACTTTGGCTAGCAGCGCGACTGAAGTAAACAAGTGTGTCACGTAGGCTCGTTTCCGGATGTCGAGGAGAAAAACACACAGTCAATTTTTCATATTTTGGACTGCGTTTAATGAACATACACTTTGGTACTGTGTGGAACAATGTCCTCTATTTATTCGTTTTAAACAGAATTGGCTTGCAAGGAAGCAAGAGATGGTGTTATGGAGAAGCTTCCTTAACTGCTTACTTATATCATTATCATTATAACGGTAAACTCGACCCCCTCTATTCTTAATTGCAATCGTAATGGGAGTTGGGTGGGAAAAGTTTCATCGTCAAACATTTCAAGGTAAAAAAGAATACTCTGAGAGTGGAGAGCATCTGACAGTTCCTGGTCAAGAACACAAATCCTCTGTATGAGTCCTAAAGAACTACAAATGTTCCTGTTGATGAATGGCTTTTGCGTGTTTCCAGATAGAGGTTCAAAACAGATGATTAATCCATTCAAAGGTTTTATTACAGAATATATTCTGGCAGATTTTTGAGTTTTTCCATGCCCTCATGTAGGTTTAAGATCAGGGGACAGTGTAATAGTAGTCTATAGTTTGCAATAATCTGTGGTATGTGCATCCCTTTGATACTCCTTGTGATTAAGGGCTTTACAAATAAACTTGACTTGAGTGGGAACAAATGAACTAATAAACCAGGGATGGCGAACACGCGGCAATAAGAATGCGGCTCTTTGCCTCATCATATTTTCTATATACTCTTTGCCTTGTTTCATGTTTAGTTTTTGGTGTGTATTGAAGGTGGACACTTTGCTTGAAATCAACACAAGAACAATACTTGTTGTATTGTAAGGAGAGGAGTGTGTTATGGGAAATAATATGTTTTTGATTGTGTGTGTTTGTGTGTCTGTCTGTCATGGCAGGTCAGTGCGTGGTGAGGCTCTTTGACTCTTACAGTTAAAAATTTCGGCTCTTTGTGGCAAACTTGTTCGCCACCGCTGTAATAGAACATGGCTGCAGGAATTCACTTGTGCGAAAACTGACATGTTTTTACATTGTTCTTGTTCAATAACAGACCTTAAGATAATTAAAAATCTATTCCAAGGAAAACACACAGTTGAATAGAGCACTATTCTACCCATTACCACCATGCCATCTTTGGGGGATGTTTTTCTCACCCCGCTCATCCCTTAACGAGGAAATCAATTGTATTTTGTTAAAACGGACGGAAACTGAATTTTAAGTTATTGTGATCATCTCAGGAATGTGCCTGTTTAGACCTCTTATGAACTGGAATTGATGTTTCCTGTCTTACTATGTATTCTACTCAAAGAAGTAAGATGGTATTATTAAATAAAACACAACTTAAGTTACATAATTACAACTAAATAAATGAAGTTATGAATAAAGAAAGTACATAATCATGAATAAATAGGGGCAATATTGCAACGTTCCTCAATGGGGATTTGATTGTTTTGGATTTGGAATAAAACATGTCTGACAAGTAAAAAGGTGTGAATCAGGTTTCAAGTTTCAAGTTAAGGTTTCAAGACAGGTGAAGGTTTAGGTTCCCTTAAAAGAGTCCTAAGTCGGGTGTCAACTTTCAAGAGGTCGAAAAGTTGTGAGTCGGAATCTCAATTCTGGCTTTACGTGTGCTGCGTTTGCATGTTGTGTTGCTAATTCTTGTGTTAGGCTAAATGCAAGTTATCATTTGTTGTGATTTTGTGTCATATGAGTGTGATCCGTTTTTAGGCAGTATGTGAACCTTTCCTGTTTAATGTTAGCTGGTGTATGCATTTCTTTAACCAGAAATCACCGAAGCTAACAGCTCCTTCTTTGTTACTGAGTATTGCAGAAGTAATCTACAAGTTAACACCAAACAATGTTTTTTAATGACTTGGTAAACGTTTGTTTCCAATTATTTTTAAACAGAAATCATTATAGCAATCTATTGGATGGTTTTATTGAAAAAACAAAACAAAAAAACATGTATTTTGGATCTTTGTCGAATTAAAAGTGCATCAAAACAGAATTTTTAAGAAAAATGTGACGAATATTAGTCTAAATTTTGGACTATTGAAATATGGTTGTCAGGCTGTAAATGACCCTTGGTCCCTGGTCTGGACACCACTCTATTTGGCTAAAGGTCTACCAGTTTCATCATGCATTCCTTAATAAACACTGTTTTCACAGTATTACTGTCTTGTTTATATGTTATTACTGTTTTGTATTTGCTAGGAGTTGGGTTTAAATAGGCTCATACAACCACAAAAGTATCTTCTCCCCCCCCCAAAAAAGAGCGCTGGACAATTAAATCATAGTTTAAAAAGATGCATTAGGAGTCAATTATAAGAATTGATCGCACGTGTAAAGACATTGATCCTGTTAATGATTTTAATTGAATCGTCTTCATTGCCCTTAAAGACAACGTAGTGAAATATTGTATGCAACGAGATTAGACACGGCAGTCCATTGTAAATTGAAGAGAAAATTAGTTAAAATACGGTGTCAGGATGAATATAATATAATAATATTATGAGAGCGCAATGAAAAAATAGTGCATCGTGACCATAGTGCAATGAAAAGTCGTGCAATAACAATTAGCAGCAACAAAAATTCCCTACGAAAACAAGATATGTTTTTCAGTTTTGCGTGCTTATTTAGGGTGGTTTATCAGCATTTTTATACCTGGTAGAAAGCAGATGCCAACAATACAAAACACCTTCTATTAATCTTTTCCATTGTTAACATTTTAAGACGAGCTGTATTTGGAACCTGTCCACATGTGTTCTTTAGGGGGTTAACTGGTTCCCTCAGTTACCATATTGATGACCCATGCTTTCAAACATGCATCGAGGAAAAAAAGTCTCGTTGGCTTCTTTCCATGTGAAAGCAGTCGAAATCAATGACACTGTTATAATACAAACCGCCTGTTGGCGCGTTGTGTAATTCATTTTGGCTTCAGGGACTTCTGCAAAAACAAATGACCGCTGCGGTCATGAATGAGGGAGTTGCCTCTTGATTTGATATTCATAATTGTTGTTCCAAGGACATATGTATTGCCAACCTGACAGGACGTAAGGAGGTGTCACCGCTCTTTTGACCTTAATCTTGCCCGTATGGATTGCTAGGTATGCCAGCGTTATGGCAATGGATGAGAGTAAAGGCATCCGGCCTGTTTTGTGACATTTGTGCAATGTGCTGGTTGTAGAATTCAAACTGGGTGTCAGAGCCCATGCTTACAGCTCGTCTTTTTTATCTGGTCATGTTTTTATTGGCGATATGTTAATGGTTTTGCTTAATAATTCCAAAAACACACAAAATCCATCACATTCGCTTTCTCGCTCCCTCCCTCCCTGGTGGAGTCTGTGCAGGATCTGGGGGAAAGTTCACTCTCGCTCCGAATCTCTTTATAGGCTGCAGCCTGCGCATGCGCACTCGAGAACTGTGTCGCTGCATGGGCAGCTTTTACATGTGGAGACGTGAGCTAAATTGGGCATATGTGGCTCAATAGAATCCCCCAATATCCCAGCATAAACTAAATAAAGCATAAAGCAATTTTTTTGCCCTTTCCCCTTTTACTAAATTGTTTTACTGTGCAATTTATTTTCGTCCCCATTTTTGGGGTGTTTTTGAGTAAGCTCTTTATATGCATTTGACAATCACCTCACTTGGAAACAGACTATCCATACATCCATTATCTGCATCACTTATTCCCAGTAGGGTTGCGGGGGTGCTGAAGCCCATCCCAGCTATCTTCGGGCAGTGGGTAGGGGACACCCTGAACTGGTTGCCAGCAAGCCGTAGGGCACACAGGGACAGAAAACTCACTTATTCGCACCAAGGGTCAATTTCGACCGGCCAATTTATCTGACATGCATGTTTTGGGAATTTGGGAAGAAACAAGAGTGGAGGAAACCCACGCAAGCAAGGGGAGAACATGCAAACTCCACACAGGAAGGTTTGATCCCATGACCTCAGAACTGTGCCGTACACGTGCTAGCCACTGAGCTGCCGTGCTGCCCCGGAAACAGACTATGTTTTACTTATTCCCTTTTCAGTGGTTTGCCCGATTATTGAAATATTTAAAGCAGCTGTCGCCAACCTTTTTAAAATGGTGAGAGTTTTATTTTTTTGCTACTGATTTGCTGCTATATTCACGGAGTTGCGTCCAAAATGCAGGCAGATGTGCTCAACAAAAGGATTGCATTTATTAAAAAACAGCAACAAGGGGAAATAAACCAGATCTTAAGACAACTTGCAAAATGCTCAAACCAGAAACAAAAATCAAACCTAAATATGTGACAGTGTTATGATTGGATGGTAGTAATGAACCGATCTGTGGGGGACAGCAAGGAGAAGGTCCCCGGTTGCTTCTGTATCCTGTCCTGGCGGTAAAGGGAGGGTCACTTGGCAGCTTCTTTTTCCTGTCCTTGCGGCGAGTAAAGGGTCCCTAGGCCGCTTCTGTTCCCTGTCTTGGGGGTGAGGGGAGGGTCCTTGGCGGCGAGAAGGTGCGTTTCACTGCGACAAGGTCCCTGTTTTGTCGGGAAGGGACAAGGACCCTTGACCGCTACGGTCCATTTAGAGAAAAGCTTTCACTGGTTTACCCCTGCTGCATCATACAGGTGCCCTGCCCATCCCTTAGAACACTTCTAAACATCCCACTATCATTTTACAACACCTCTCCACTTATTCCTATCACCAACATGTTATATTTATGTTATTACCAGGTTGAAATTACTAGAAAGTTGGGTTATAAGATGCACAGTCATCCACCCAAAGATCTGTTTTGTATAAGGGCAGTAAGTGATTTACATATATAAATTAAAGGGCACATTAACAAGAATTTTAAAACAACTTGTGTGCTATTTAAAGACACTGATCATTTTAATGATTTTTCATGCAAGTTAGAATTCAAATTTCCTAGAAAATCATAACAATCACAACAGTGATGACTGGTGAGCTATTTTTAGAACCACCTGGTATTTTTAATGGGCTACAGGCTGCCCACTAATTCGAAGGGACAGTTTGTATTATTTGACCACTAGGTGTCACTGTTTTGTGTCATGCAACTGAAAATGAGTGCTAAAAAGCACAGTAATACAAATTGCAGAGACTAAGTGACCAAACCACACAATTTGTCTTCTCGGTTTTTTTTGTGTAGTCTTGCAAGGATTTCATTTTTTAAATTTTGCATATGAGTGCTAGTAGCAGCAGGATAACAGACAATTATGTCAACTCCCTTTAAGTGAGGCTAAATTTATGTAAAATCAATGCAAATTTCTCGAGCCAAAAGTATTTAAAAAATGTATGATTATGATTGTTCATGTTTTTTTGCTTTTCACTCAAACCAATATTTTTTTTCATTAATTATATATTTTTTACGACCATGAGGTGCTCATGAGTACACCTCCCCTTAAATGATTGTGAGTCTATACACATTAAACCCAATAGATGGACAAAGACTTTTTTTAATTTCAGGCCCTCTTTTCCAAAATTGAAGATTTAACATCAAATGAGTCATAGATTAAATAGGTTTCAGTTACTAGTTTGCACAAGAATGAAAAAAAGAAAAATTGGCATTATTCTCCAAATTAAAGGAAATAATTACCTTTCATCTATTCACTCTATATAAACTCCAAAAATCACAATTTTGGAAACATAAGAGACAGTGTATAATATTTAGTGGCTCCTAGTGGTTCAAAACCTTTCAATCAGTAAAAAAAACCAAAAAAAAACATTGATTTGAATATCAGGCAAAGGAAAATCAACTATCATATAAACATTATTTCTATAAAAAAAATCATAGGTCAAGAAATGTGTATTTTGTTTTCATAGTGGAGCCTCTACTTATGTCATGTTTGTCTGCCGTTTTGTTGCTTGCAGTTGCTCTGGTTTTCGTCCGCATTAGACAAGAGTGTCAGTGAGTGATCAAATATTACACAAATAGAGACATTTTCTATACAATTGATCCTATTTACTGCAATAAAACTGAAATTTTGAGACTTTGTAATAAAATAAGGATTATAAATAATCAAAAATGTATTTAAATATTTGATGATTAATTTGATAATTGATTAGTTGTCAATGGAATTATTAGTTGTTGCACGTAGGTACATCCGTCCAATAGCAAAGTGGTAGCCGGAAAACGATCACAGAGCTTGTCTGTTAAAATCGGTGCACCAGTGAATATGTCCTCGGGTGAACTTGAGCGGGCCACCTTGGTTTACTCAGCTCCTCACACTCATTCTCTGACAATGTACTTTTTCCTGAATTGCTTGTGCATTTAATCCTATTTGAATAGTTTGATAAGCGTTATATTTAGCTTTTAGGAAAACACAAATCAAACAAAAAACACATTGAGACAAAATACTGTAGCTTCCATCCATCCATTACCTGCACCGCTTATCATCAGTGTGGTCGCGGGGGTCCTGGAGCCCATCTCAGCTGTCCTCGGGCAGGGAACACCCTAAACTGGTTGCCAGTCGCAGGGCACACAGAGACATACAACTCACCTGCTCATTCGCACCTAGGGACAATTTGGACTGGACAATTAACCTGACAAGCATACTTTTAGAATGTGGGAGGAAACCAGAGTGCCCGAAGTAAACCCATGCAAGCAAGGGGAGAACATGCAAACTCCGCACAGGAAGGTTGGTAGCCAAATTTGATCCCATGACCTCAGGAGTGTGCCATGGATGCACTAACCACTCAACCACTGTGCCAATACTGTAGCTTATGAACCCTTAATTTATAATCGTATCATATTAGTTTTACTCACTTTGCGCAAAAAGCTTTGTATGCCTGATAATAGTAATATATGCATGTGCAGTCTGTAATTAAAATAACTACGGCAAGGGATCAAGATATTTATATTGTCTTATCTGGTTTAAAATACAGGGTGAAAACCAGACGTCTGTTACTGACTTTTTAAAAACAAATGTAATGCATTTAAAGAAATGTCATGTCAATGTCAAATTCTAAATGTAAATTGCACTTTATTTAGGTACACATTTGTGGGTCTGTTAAATACATAGCGAAAAGCGGTAAAAAGCGACACCTAGCGGAGGTTACGTATCACTACATTACACGGTTGCAATCATTTTACGAATCATCATTTTGCAAAAACAGCGTTTTTTAAATTAATTTCGAGGCATGAAGCTAAAATGTATTTTAATTGAAGATTATTGAGTAAATTTTAGGTAGATTCTATCTACACATTGCACAATTTAACCTTATTTTCTCCCGTTACCCGTTTTATTTTAAATATAGAGCTTAACCCTCATGTCGTCCTAATTTAAAGGACCTTTTTAGTACTTTTTTCTAAAGCCCACATGGAAATGAATGAATGAATAAAATCCATTTCATTGTTTTTACGGTTGGGACTAATCTAGGAAAAGTAAAAAAAATAAGTTAAAAAAAATTTCAACTCTTAACAGCTTCGTTTTTCTAATGAGATTGTAAACCAGTGGTGTTTATGATAAGTTAAATAAAGCACATTGTATCACAAATTTGTTCAATGACATCATAATTTCTGCTAAAGTATTTATTTTATCCTCTCATATTATTTAATATGCGACTTATTCCATATCTGTCAACCCCAGTGTATTACTCTTTTTGTTAATGATTGCAACTCTCATTATTAAGCTAAACCTTACCAACACAACAAAGATAATTTGTGAAAACTCATTATACGTAGGGGGATACTTTACTGTTTGGCAAGGGGATTTACCAGAGGGGCGGGCAGTGCCCACCCACGGACACGCTCTTCCCATCCAAAGAAAAGTGGATTTAGTACTGACGGCAGTCTGGGCAGCCAACTCTTTCAGCTCCCAAGCAGCACTTCAGATTGTTTTTGTTACTTCAGTCCTTATACAGTAATACAAATTGTAATGTCACATTATGCACAACATGGCTTAAAAAGGGGAGGAAATGCTTCAAAAAAACAATGGAAAGAAGAGAAAATAAGATAAAGAAGAAGACGATTCCAATAAAACAAGAAAAATAGGTAACACGTTCGGAAAAAGGAAACAAAAAAGGGGAAATTAATAAGAAAAGGGAAAGGCAAGAAAAATCAAGTAAAAAGCTAAAGTAAGCAAAATGAAAAGAAAAGGGGGCAAAAGAGAAGAAAGTAAGAAAAAAATAAAAAGCTAGGGAAAAGGAAACAAAAGAAGAACATTTAAATTAAAAACCGAAAATGGAATACAAAAGAAGAATAAAAACTAAGAAAACAAGAAACAAAAGAAGGAAAACGAAATTTAAAGAAAAAAGCAGGAAAAATTGTAAAAAAATAAAGCAAGAACTAAACAAGAAAAGACACAGTTTTGGTGTGGTCCCTTTGACCAGTAAATTAACAATAATGTAATATTATGCATGAACTATATTAGCATTTTTCCCCAATCCAGTGAACTTTAAACTTGTTTAAAATGAAACCTTTTTATACTAAGCGACTTTCAAGTCAAGCAACTGGAACCCTGGCAAGACACAACAAAATGTCAATTCATGTCTTTTGACTTCAGTGCAAAACGGATAAACTACAAAATACAAGAATTATCATTTCCACCCCCCCCCCCAAAAAAAAGAGAAACACATCCCTTAAACACACTTAAAAATTCAAATGAAAGATAAAATAACAATAGTTTTAATCTTATAAATACTCCACAAATGTAAAGTCAACAACACAGAATCCATGTTTGAGCAATCGCTCGTGGGGAAAAAGGCGTCTGGAATGGAGAGGACTAGCTACTGTTTTAATTAATGAAGTCTGTTGAAAGCTGTTGCTGCATGTGCTGTTGGTTATGTTTAACGTGCATTATTGCTGTGCAAAGATACGTATAAAACGTATATAATACGGGGGGGGGGTGCAATTAGCAGTTATTCTACCCAATTAACGTGTAAAAATGATTGTTTTTATCTGCATTCGCCACCTGCATGGCACGAGCTTGTTGTTGTGGCGCTCCGCCGCTCTCATTGGCTGCAGAGCTTCCGCTTGGCTCTGTGATTGGTCAAGACCGTCGCTTACACTCGCTGTACACGTGCTGCGCGTGTGAAGCTTGTTTTTCGAGACTTGTTTTTCTCATTGCGCTTCTTGTTTGGAACCTGTCGCTTTACGATAACTACTTTTGCAACATTTTGAAGGGATTTGTGTCGTTTAAAAGAGTGATACAGTTAAAAGCAACCGATCGAAGTTTTTATTGACACGTTAAAGAAGTAGGATACTTTTTTACCCCGTGCGTTCGACTTCTTGTTGCGCTTACTCTTTCCGTCATTACGGTAGCGACAACCTGCTGTTCCTCGGTTGATATGACACGTCCTCCCTGGAGTTTGAGTTCATTTTCTTGTCTTTGCGGAGAGTTCAGATGATGTTAGAGAACGAGGATTATGTTTTGGATCCCTGCCCGAGGGAGCTCACTCAAAACCCGCTGAAGAAGATCTGGTTGCCGAGGAGGTGCAGCCACATCGCGCAGAGACGCGGTAAGGTGCGCTGCAACGAGGCGCTTCAACACGTTTTGCCTTTTTAATGGATCTTTTCACCTGGTCATGTGTTTTTTCATCGGGTTGTTTTCCAAACGCATTTGCAAACTGGTCTCCCTCCCTCTGGATGGCTCTCTCGTAGCGTCCCATTTTGTTTTCGCTGAGTCGTGTTATGCTTTCGTGCGTGCTGCGATGCAGCATCAGTAGTTTGGAGTTTACTCTCGACTAGATGCAACGCAAATGTATTTAATAGTGTTATAACTCTGTCCTTGTAGAAAATTGGATCTCAAATGTCCAAAAGGCTTCAAAAGTGCACTTTATCCCTTCCACATAGAATGTGCGAAAAGTATAAGAATCTTATAAGCTTACAATGTTCTGTTTTAAGATTTGTTTCCTTATCTTGCTTACTTTTCATGTAAAATAAGTTCAAGATAATCTAATACAAATTTTATGTCCTTTCCCCCTTATTTTTTTTATATAGTTAAAACATTCATTTGAAATATTATTTTTTTGTGTTTCTAGTAGGGTAAAAAGAACACTTGAATCTAATATGTATTTTATCAGGGAAAATGTGAGAAAAATATATAAAAAAATAATAATAATAAAACTTGTTTTTGCTACTTTTTTTGTAAAATGATTTCAAAACAATCAAATGACTTTACACATGTCATGTATTCATGTTATTTTATGATAAATATATATACAATTTTTCCCACTTAAAATTATTGTTTTATTGTACTAGAAAAAAAGTGAGAAATGCAGAAAAACACTTCAAAGACCTATTTTTTTTACTAAAAAAAACATTTATTTGAAATACAATTATTTTAATGTTCCTATATTTTCATTTGCAATTTTAAAGTTAAAATAATACAACTGAAAAGGAGTGCAACATTTTTATGAGAAAAAGGAGCAAATGCAGCTACCACAAAAATAATATTACATATGATTACTCACTTTTTCTTTAAGTTTTATTTTAAATATTATTATCCTTATTTTACTATATATTTGATTTGTTTTCTAATAAAAAATGTGTAAAAGTGTAAAAGTCTGTTTTATTTTACTACAAGAAGTAAGAATATTTTGTGAAATAAGACAACTGATAAATAGGATAAGTAAAATAATGTGATTATAGTTTATTTTACTAACAAAACATTTACTTTAATCATTATTATTTTACTGGAAAAACAATGTTAAAATATATTCAAAAATAGTAAAATTGTTCATTTTAATAGGAGTGTGAGTTTAAATATGGTAAAATAACAATTTCAATTGCGGCACAGTTCTGAGGTCATGAGATCAAAGCTCCTGTGTGGAGTTTGCGCGTTCTCCGGTTTCCTCCCACATTCCAAAAAAACCCCATGGATCTCAGGTTTATTGGCCGGTTTGAGTAGTCCCTAGGTGTGAGCGAGTGACTTGTCTGTCTCTGTGTGCCCTGTGACCGGCTGGTAACCAGTTCAGCGTGTCCCCTGCCCACTGCCCGAAGATAGCTGGGATGGGCTCCAGCACCCCCGCGACCCTACTGAGGATAAGCGGTGCAGATAATGGATGGATAAAGGGTAACATACAAATACAAAAATTATACCTAGTTAAAAAAAAAGAAACATTCTTTCCTAAAAAAAGTGCTACATGGCCAGCATTTTTTTCATTTTATTTTTGGAGTTCGGCACACAAAGATTCGAAGTGAAGGACTTGGCTGAAAAAAATATTTCAGTTGGGTTATGAAAAAATATTGAAAGAGCCTAGAGGTTAAACACAAAGAGAGCATTGCTGTACATTTCAATGCATTCCTACTGAAAATGGATCAAGTGTGCAAAACCTAAAATGTATTCACAGTATGCATGACCAACTGCCCGACCCTCATCGTGACGGTAGGACTCCCAGCACGTGGGAAGACTTACATCTCCAAGAAGCTGACCCGATACTTAAACTGGATCGGTGTGCCCACAAAAGGTAGCGAACCGCCCTGTGCTGCATCATCCGTGACATCTATTTTTTAATGAATGCATTCATTTTTCAATTCATTCATCTTTTCTTGATTTGATTACATTGTTTGATTTTTCGTATGACAGAATTCAACGTGGGCGAGTATCGCCGGGAGCGTGTGAAGATCTACAAATCGTTTGAGTTTTTCAGTCCAGATAACGAAGAAGGCTTAAAAATTAGACGGTAGGTTACCCAAAAAATATACTGTACCTGCATATAAGCCTACATCACATATAAGCCTACCCCTTAAAACTGCTTTAAAATAGCCACATAGTAAAATAAATACATGCAAAAAATATGAATAAAACATGTACTTAAATATCAATAATTTTATAAATGTGTCTTGAGTAAAGATGAATACACCGTTTCTAAAAATAAATGTATTTTAAACCATTTACTGGTCCTTGAAGCACCGCTTCGATAGCAGACACTCATAGACCATTTTTGTATTTCTCAATGATTCCTCCTACTCCATTGTTGTCACTATTTTCCACTTTGCCTTACAGAATAAAATAGAATTGTCTTTATTGTCGCTGATATCAACGTGGTGAAACATTGTCTGCAAAAAGAAAAAAAAAGATAAAAGACTATCAGAATAAATAGGCAAACAAGATTTACATCGCCCTGCGATTGGCTGGCGACCAGTTCAGGGTGTCCCCTGCCCACTGCCCAATGATTGCTGGGATGGGCTCCAGCACCCCTGCGACCCTACTGAGGATAAGCGGTGCAGCTAATGAGATGAGATGAGAAGATTTACATCCATTGGCAAAAAAGGCAATAAAACACATGCAACTTTCCTGGAACTTATTGTTATCAACGGCAAAAAAAGGCAATAAAACACACTAAATCACAATGAAATTAGATGTCTCTCTCAAACACAATTGGGAGCATGGGGAGCATGCAGACATGGCACGTGGATACAAGATGGAGAATGAGATATGGTGGCCAAGCGTAGCATCTAAATTGGCAAGATAGTTTAATTTAAGGATTGTTCTTGGCGGAGCCAAACCTACAAAGACCCTGTGTAATATCTGATCTGCTTAACGGCCAGCAGATGCTCATTTTTTCCAGCAGATTCTCATATTTTCGGGGCGGCAGTAGCTCAGGAGGTAGAGCGCTCGTCTTGGGATCAAGGGTTCCCAGTTCGAATCCCGGCTTCTCCGTGTTACATGTCGAAGTGTCCTTGGGTAAGACACTGAACCCCTAATACCCCCAATAAGCAGGTTAGCGCCTTACATGGCTGCAATACAAGGCCGCTATTGGGAAATGTGAAGCACACTGTAAAGCGCTTTGGGAAGTCATTGACTTGAAAAGCGCTATATAAATGCAGATCATTTCATTTTTTCATTTCATATTTTAATCCAATGTTTAGTACAGCAGCGGGTAGCAGCCTGGCAACACGTAAAAGTATTTTGGCAGCCATCCGGCACATCAATTTACCACTACACTCAGTTCAGTGCCTAGCTACCACCCTGTCAGCACGTGGCACCATTGTAATGGATTTATGACCTATTGCTCAGAACCTTTACCAGTCGTAAGCCGGATGTTACCTGTATAAGAAACCAAAAAATAATCCTTTCTCTACAAATGACTTGTCTTCACTCAGTCACTGCGCAATGGCAGCACTGAACGATGTCCGGCAGTACCTGACTGTGGAAGGAGGCCAAGTTGCTGTGAGTTTTAACAGGCTAGACCCACTCTATCTTCCACACTGGGATCTGACGACGGGTTTTCCGGTTTTTTTTTTTTTAGGTATTCGACGCCACCAACACCACGAGGGAAAGGCGGGGCGCCATCGTCAAGTTTGCCGAGCAAAACTCTTTCAAGGTGAGCGCATGATCGAATCTTCATCTTAATCTTGAGATGAATCACATTTATTTGTAAAGCACTTTTCATGCGCCAATTTTCTACTCAAAGTGCTGTATAAAAACATTCAGCGTACGATAAGACAATAAAATCCCCTCCCAACAACCTGAAACGCCAAATACACAGACACACACAATGGTTAAAATACAATAAATCGTAAATAGTAGTAGAAATAAAATAGGATTATGGCAAGGCACAGACTAACCGTGCAAGGAAAAGGACCTGAGAGAGGCTTATACACACTGATAGAGACGGCAGCAGATGGCCTCAGGATTTTCAGCCTTTCAACCAAACACCACCAGTATTGACTGACCTATCTGACTGTTTTGTTGACATTCCCTTTAGCGCGGCACCATCTAACGGTTGCATAACGTAACTACAGCCTCTACTGTAGCCAAGTCAAGTCAAGTCACATTTGTTTATATAGCCCTTAATCACAAAAATGTCTCAAAGGACTGCACAGGATTACAATTACAAAATTGCACAATTACCTGATCTTAAAGCAGCATGCACTTATAGCGCCTTATAATGCGGTGCGCCTTATGTATGGAAAAAGTTTTAAAATATATCATTCATTGAAGGTGCGCCTTATAACACGGTGCGCCTTATAGTGCGGAAAATACGGTACATAAAAATGTGAGATAAAAACTAAAGTGTATTACAGTAAAAGGTTAGAAGTTAAACAAATCAAGCTAAATAAAAAATGATCAGTTAAAACCTTGATTAAAAAAAAAGTGGGTCTGACTCATGGGCCTCCTTCTAAAAATGTCAAGGGTCCCCTCAGACCTGAGAGATGAGGACCAAAGTGGTGAAATGCTGCTGCACCGCAGGTTTTGCTCCACACCTATAGAACAGTTCACAAACCAATGATAGTGGAACAATTTTAAAAGCAAATCAATTCAAGCCATGTTTGTTTGTACAACTCTTAATCACAAGAAGTCTCAAAGGGCTGTGCAAACTACAGACTATTATTACACCATCCCCTGATCTCAAACCTACATGAGGGCAAGGAAAAACTCAATAACCTCAGCGCGAGGAAATGAAGAAACCTTGAGAAAGGGCTGCATAATCGTGAAAAGAAACCAAATTGATTCAAGATTTATATCGTGTCAACAAATAGATTTTTGAAAAGTAGGTGTTGCAAAACTATTGCCCCCGTTTGAGTTAATACTTTGTGCAAACTCCTTTTGTGCAATCACAGCCACACGCCTTTTTGGGTTTGTTTTTATACGTTTTGTGTATCATTTTTGTCCCCTCCAGAGCCAGATTCCTTGCTGAGCTCGGGGCTAAGATATATTTTTTTGGTTCCATTTTGTCTCAAAATATATGGTTTGTCTCGAAAGTAAATGTAAATATTTTGCTTTCATGACTCTGTGATCGGCGCATTTTCAGTGACACTGAGGATACAAAATTCTTTGAATTTACTTATTTGGAGTTAAACTGATTGGAAATCAGACAGATAAGTTGGCCCAGTGGTGGCAGTGGTTAGCGTGTGTGCGGCACAGTTCTGAGGTCATGAGATCAAATCTCCTGTGTGGAGTTTGCATGTTCTCCCCGTGCTTGCGTGGGTTTCCTCCGGGCACTCCGGTTTCCTCCCACATTCCAAAAACATGTTAGGTTAATTGGCCGGTCCAAATTTCCTTAGGTGCTAATGAGCGAGTGAGTTGTCTGTCCCTGTGTGCGACTGGCTGGCAACCAGTTCTGGGTCTCCCCTGCCCACTGCCCGAATATGGCTGGGATGGGCTCCAGCACCCCCCGCGACCCTACTGAGGATAAGCGGTGCAGATAATGGATGGATGGAAGTTGGCCCAAGACACTTAAGACAAATAAAAACTAGTAAAAGCATGGTAATGTGGAAGTTGCTGTGATGAAAGCCCCTATTACGCCATTGTGGGTGCGCGCAGGTGTTCTTTGTGGAGTCGGTGTGCGAGGACCCAGACGTCGTCGCGCAAAACATCGTGGTAGGTTTTTGTCTATGCGGCTACGGTCATGTCAAAACACCGTTAATATCTTCAGAGTGTTTTTTTTTTGTCTGGGTGTGCTAGCAAGTGAAGCTGGGCAACCCGGACTACATCCACTGCGAGACTCAGGCGGCCATCGAGGACTTTATGAATAGGATCAAGTGTTACGAGTCGTCCTACCAGCCGCTGGATGAAGTTTTGGACAGGTGAGCTTGCGTGTTA
The DNA here is from genome assembly GCF_059441175.1 of Urocampus carinirostris. Lineage (NCBI taxonomy): Eukaryota > Metazoa > Chordata > Actinopteri > Syngnathiformes > Syngnathidae > Urocampus > Urocampus carinirostris. The sequence continues at coordinate 24,493,925 of NC_142354.1, forward strand.
GCTTTATATTCAGAACAAAGAATAATCAATTAGAAAACTCAAATTAAGACTGTGAGACCAAGATTTAGAAAAACATGAGATACAAATAGCTAAAAGGTAGCTTGACAGTTAGCTAAAAAGGAAAACCGCTAACAAACTAATAGGGAGTTAAATTAATAGCTAAAAGAGTTTAAAGCCATCTAAATAGCCAGATAGGAAGCTGAAAACAAAGGAAGATAGCTTGCTAGAAAAGTGCCCAAAAAGTAGCTTGATAGCTAAGAATTGTTAGCTAGATAGCATGTGAAAAATATATACAAAGCTACTTAAATAGCTCGCTAAATAGCTTAAAGGGTAGCTTTAAAATTAGCTAGAAAGGTAAACAGGTAAAAAACTAATAGGGAGCTAGATAGTTAGCTAAAAGAGTAAAAAGCCATCTAAATAGCCAGATAGGAAGCTGAAAACAAAGGAAGATAGCTTGCTAGAAGAGCCCAAAAAGTAGCTTGATAGCTAAGAATTGTTAGCTATCAGGCATGTGAAAAATATATAAAAAACTAGTTAAATAGCTTGCTAAATAGCTTAAAGGGTAGCTTTATAATTAGCTAGAAAGGTAAACATGTAAAAAAAATCATAGGGAGCTAGATAGTTAGCTAAAAGTGTAAAAAGCCATCTAACTAGTCAGATAAAAAGATAAAAACAAAGCTAGATAGCTAGCTAGAAAGTAACTTAATATTTAGCTTAATAACCCGCAAAAAAATTGTTAGCTAGATATCGCGCTAAATTGCTAAATAGGTAGGAAGATAGCTAGCTATAAAAGTAGCTGTATAGCTATCTAAAACAAACTGCACACTTTGTGCTCATTCAGTTTATTAACCTATACATTGTAATTTAGTTTATTGTATTTCCTGTAAAATAAATCAATACAAATATGAATCAATTTGTTGAAAACTCAAATAGATTTTTATTCTACTCTCCAAATTAATTGCTTACAAAGCCCATGACTTGTTTTGTTTTTTTATTTCTAAAATTACATATCATGTTGTTACTATGTTGTTACTATGCTATTACCAGGTTAATTATTAAAAAGTAGGGGTTGAGTAGACTTAGTCAACCAACAAAAAAATAATCATTTTACTAGATAATCACATTGACCCAGCACTCGTGGCCCCTCAACTGTCAATAGGGGGCCCCACCTTGGAGACACCCGCTGTGGATCATTTCCCTTAAAAAAAACCCAAATCGATTGAATTTCTGGCGTATTTGGTGCATTCAGGGACATGCCGTACATCAAGATCATGGACGTGGGCCGGCGCTACCTGGTGAACCGCGTGCAGGACCACATCCAGAGCCGCATCGTGTACTACTTGATGAATATCCACATAACGCCCCGCTCCATCTACCTCAGCCGGCACGGCGAGAGCCATCTCAACATCAAGGGCCGCATCGGGGGGGACTCGGCCTTGTCGGCGCGAGGAAAAGAGGTACTTACCGGCGCTCAAAACTTTCTCACGCCAGGATCCAGGTGCTTGAAATCCTTGAAAATGCTTTATAAGTGCTTGGACTTGGAAAAGGTGTATGAACCTGGTCACACTGTTGATATTTTTTTTTTGTCAGTACGCCAAATGTCTGCGGAAGTACATCCAGGACCAGAACATAAAAGACCTGAAGGTGTGGACCAGCCAGATGAAAAGAACCATCCAAACGGCGGAGTGTCTGGGCGTACCGTACGAGCAGTGGAAATCTCTTAATGAGATCGATGCGGTGACTGGAATTTTTTTTTTTTTACTCTATCATATATTTTTTTCTGGAATATAAGGCGCACCTAAAATACCCAATTTTGTCCAAAATTTGAAAGTGGGCTTTGTAAACTGGTGCGCCTCATTTATCACGAAATTCTGGTGGGGAAAACCGAAATTTCGTCCTGAAAAACAACTTAGCATCTGATACATCAAAGAGTTTTTTCCCTTGTCATGTTTTTTTGATTGACTTCAGAAAAGAAGTCAAACATTCACAACTCTTTCACAATGTGTAAAACTTGGCCAAATAATATACGCAATAGCAGAGTTTTTAGAGTTGTCTCCAAATGGCCATTTTAGGGAACACTTTGAATTGACATACCTTTAGATTTTTTTTTTAATTTCGATGTTTAGTTTTTCAGATTTTGACCTGGGACAAGGTAAGGATTCATGCTATTGTCCCAGCTGTTTTCCAGCAACGAAGTCCATGCTATACTCTTCTGCAGGCATGTGATTGCAAAAAATAAAAATACAAAATCAGGCCCTAATATAGACCTTCTGCTTCTGTGTGCTCCAACCTTGATCACTCAATGTTAGTAGCACTTGCAGTGATTATTTCAGTTTGGGACAAAACTCCAGACTGTTACCTTTCAAGAGAGACCAAAACCGTCCATGTTCTCCAAACAGTTTAAGAACAATTTACTTTGGGTACGTCTTTGATCGGGATTTTAGCCGAATTTTACAGGAACGGTAACGTGTTAAAAACATTTTTAGTGAAAATTGTCCACTGACCCCCTCTCTTTTCACAGGGCGTATGCGAGGAAATGATGTATGAGGAGATCCAAGAGCATTACCCTTTGGAGTTCGCACTACGCGACCAGGACAAATATCGCTACCGCTATCCCAAAGGAGAGGTGAGTGCTAAGCCTGCTGGGTAAAAAAAAAGAAATGATAATGTGATGCTGAAGGGAGCGTTGTGTTCCTTCAGTCGTACGAAGACCTCGTGCAGCGTCTGGAGCCCGTCATTATGGAACTGGAAAGGCAGGAGAACGTTCTGGTCATCTGCCACCAGGCCGTCATGCGATGTCTTCTGGCTTACTTTCTCGACAAGACGGCAGGTAACGCCCATAATTGAACGACAGCACCCCCTACTAGCGATAATCATCTTTGCGTTTGTGCCCCCAGGCGAGCTGCCCTATCTGAAGTGCCCCTTGCACACGGTGCTGAAACTGACCCCATTGGCTTACGGTAGGTGGTCTCGATGATCTTTGAGCAGGAGACTGATCTTGACGACTGTTTCGTTTCTTTAGGGTGCAAAGTGGAGTCCGTCTATCTAGGTGTGGACGCTGTCAACACGCACCGAGAGCGACCAGAGGTTAGTAAGTGGACTGGTAAAACCCATTGCGCCCCTCTCCTGAATAATTTATCTTGGTCCAAATGAGAGCTGGAGCTGAGCAGTTCCAAAGGTTTACTACAGAATATTCCGGGCACAAATGAACTGTTGAAATTCACTTGTGTTAGCAACACTATACATACACAGCAGGCCATAAACTTATTGTAATTCTTTTACAAAGTTCAACATTAACTCTTTCATTACCGGATGTTTCTCTCAAATGAGAAAAGTCGGTGCCAAACAATGTTTGCCATTTTGACCAATTTTTGTAGGCCTACAGAAAATTTTGCTCTGTAGCCATATAAAAATAAGACACGTCAAAAGAAAGATTCAACCCTCATCTTTCATTAGAAAAAAGTATGTTTTTTGCTTTTACCATTGTTTACTAAACGGTTTATCATTGCTAAGTCTCTTGAAAATACTCGTTTCCAGAAAACTACAGAGAAAAACAGGCTTTTTTTAAGAAGCAGCGCTTTCACTTTCGTGCTTTTTTTGCATTTCTTCTTTAAAAAAATAGCGTAAGATGGCACTGTATTGTGTAATGCGAACGAAAGTCTGTGCCACAGAGCACAGCAGCAAGATGCCTGACAAACATGGCGGCGACTTCTTGTTAAGGATTTCACTTTGGAAAACAAATCCAAATATCTTGATCTATGTTTTTGTTTATCATACTATTGTTAATTTTTATCAATCTATAAATTTTTGCCAAGTATTTAAATAAAGTTTTTTTTTTTACATTTTTTATACCACTAGGTATCACAAAATATTACACACTGTCCCTTTAACTATTTGTACTTATCCACATCTTTGCTTCTCTGACCACACTGCTTCACCACACTTTCCCGCCACATGGGGCTGCCCACACACTCTCAAATCCTGGATACAGGAAGCAATACTTGGAAGTCGGGGCTTCCTTAAAGTATGGACCAAGTTCTAATCAAAGTCACTCTTCCCATCTATTTGTAGTTTCTCATATTGAAATTACCAGAGGCTTGATACTTACTGAGGAGCTGCCCCAAAGCCTTTAGACTGGGAGGTCGGAGGTTCGCGCCCCGGCCGAGTCATTCCTAAGACTTAAAAAGTGGTCGGCGGCGCCCTCTGTTGGCTGCGGCTGCATCGGCTCGCTACAACGGGTCAGGTGTAATCGACATTTCGTTCTGTGTACATTGTTACACAGAATGACAATACAAGGAAATTATTATTATTATTATTATTATTATAACAATTATTTAAAAAAAACATTTTGGCACTCAGGAACAATGCTTTTGCAAAAGTATCTTTACGTAAGACAGCATGACGGTGCAGTGGTTAGCGCCTGTGCGGCACAGTTCTGAGGTCATGAGATCGAACCTCCTGTGTGGAGTTTGCATGTTCTCCCCGTGCTTGCGTGGGTTTCCTCTGGGCACTCTGGTTTCCTCCCACATTCCAAAAACATGCATGTCAGGTTAATTGGCCGGTCTGAATTGTCTCTAGGTGTGAATGAGCGAGCGAATTGTCTGTCCCTGTGTGCCCTGCGACTGGCCGGTAACCAGTTTAGGGTGTCCCCTGCCCACTGCCTGAAGATAGTTGGGATGGGCTCCAGCACCCCCGCGACCCTACTGAGGATAAGCGTTGCAGATAATGGATAGATCTTATCGTGATGGCACTGAATGAGTTAGAGGGGTCCCACAGTTTAAGAGAGCACTGTCCTACTGACAATATCCTTGTAAAAACTTACTCAAGCCACTCAACATTTGCATGAGGAAATCAATTTTATTATGTGTAACGGGGACAAAAGGTGGACTTTAATCATGTTATCTCCCTTTAAGAAAGGCGATAGACCAAACAATGGTGCCTAAGGCCACCTCTGGCTAGAGAATAAAACACAACTTTTTTAATTCTGACTAAATAAATGAATATGTGTCAAATGAGGAAATCATATAATCATGATTGAATATGGGTTGTGACTGATTTTAATATTACAACTGAGCCTGATTATAGGGAAATATCTCGAAGTCTTATCTTGAATGAACCCGGGACATTTTTTCAGCTCACAATCAACGTTAAAATGCCATTTTCCGTCTTCTCATGATTCATAAAGGCTTCTGTTTGATTTCCCCGCGGCTCCTGTAGAACGTGAGCGTGCAGCGTAGCACGGAAGCTGCCCTGAAAACCATACCGACGCACTTCTGACGTCCTCCCTGGCGGCACCGTTTCCCAGCCGCTTTGCCTCCACACCGAGACGTTCCACCCGAACGTACTCCCGGTTCGGATTCGTGACACTGTATGGAACTGCTGTGATGTATAAAGGAGAGGATTTTCCGGGCGGGGCAGTCATACAGTCTTGGGAGTTGAAAGTGGAGCTAACATTAGGTCTGATGACCTAATGTGGTCACTGTTGTTCACAAAGGACAGTAAAAATAAGCGTTACATTTTGTATTTTTTCATCATTGCATATAGAGTCTCCCGTCCTCATCGGCGGCATTTCGCCGTGGATACATAAAGTGACTCTCAAAATCAACGTCAGTCGGCCCGCCTCGGTTGCCGGCATCGTAAAAATGGGTCGGCGGTGGCCTCACATCTCGTGTTATTCGTTTAAATAAGCTACGTCCACTGCCGTCAATTTCTAGGTTTTAGACTATGTTAAAACCGGTTTTAACGATGAAGGAAATAACCATGAACGCATAAAGTGACCCAGCCTACTAGAACAAAACTGCTCTTTGAGCTGGCTCTTTGATGTGAGCAACAATAATGAGCTAGCTCTTTAAATATCCCTTTCTCTCTTTTATGTTACTCCTTTTCTATTTTCCTCTCTCCTTGTCTCGTGACTGGTCGATATGAGTGGCGTCATATCTGCATTCTTTACTTAGTAGAAGCAAACGCTGGATTCGCTCCTAGTAAGAGCTAGGACATTGCCAATAGCTCAGCTGGTGAGATGCACATACAGGCTTGTGGGTTTGATCCCTAGACAAGCTTGTAGAAATTCTCGGAGCCTAGTGTGGGAGCTGTGGTAAGGGTTTTGGTTGGAGCTCGGGTTAGGGTTTTGGTTGGATGGCGGACTAGGCTTTTCGAAATTTACCATCACTGGTAGCTCAACTGGTAAACTGCCTTATAGTGGCACACCTGGGTTTGGTCCTTTGTCAAGCCAGTAGAAAGCATAAGGGTGGGAGTTAGTGTTGGAGCCATGGTTAGTGGGTTAGCGTTGGAGCTTGGGTTGTTTTGGTTGAAACTAGGGTTAAAGTTGTGTTGGGAGATTAAGCTTAGGGTTATGAGCAATAGGGACTTAATTGGTAACCCAACTGGTAAGATGCCCGTCTTCAACACCAGGCTTATGGGTTCTAAGCGTATGGTTTTAGTTGGAGCCATGATAAGAGATTTGGTTGAAATTAGAAACAGCACTAGTAGCTTAGCTGCTCAGATGCCAGTATTACACTGATAAGGTACTGGGTTTGGTTCCCACTCAAGGCAGTACAAATTTTGGTGTCAGGGTTTTTGTTGAGGCAACCAAAACAGTTATCTTAGAATTTGTACAGCGTTGACTTGGGATCGAACCCACTACCCCATTAATGTATAAGGCATTTTATTATTAAACCAACCACTGCTGTTACAAAGCCCAATAAAAACCCTAACCATTATCCTAGTTCCAACCAAAACCCTAACGCTTGCCCCAATTTTAAACAACTAACTAAGGCTCCAACCCTGGTTTCAGCAGAAAACCCCTTACCCTAACTCCAACTAAAACACAAACCCTCGCTCCAACCAAAATCATACCTAGCTGCAACCAAAACACTAATGTTTACTGGCTAGACTGGTGATTGAACCCACAACCTTGTTAGTAAAATACAGGCATATTACCAGTTGAGATACCAATGCTTCTTCTCATTCCGACCAAAACTGTAACCCAAACCCTAGCTCCAACCTAAACCGTAGTTAAGCACAACCCTAGCCCCAAGCAAAATCCCAACACTACTTTCACCACCAGACCCCTAACATTAGGATTCGTACTGGGGATCAAACCCACACACATGACGTAGTGGGCTGTAGTTGACCATTCTCTACCCTGATTGGTCAAAAACAAAAAAGATTGGCCGATACATCTTTCGTGCTATTTTCCGCAGGCAAGGGTACTCTCTATTAACGTTGCACCACCCAAAAGGCAAATAATGCCCCCTGTGCCAACTACGTTCATTTTGATTCAAACGCACCACCTCAAAAGGGCCGCTTCATTCTCTAAAATAACTAACGAAACCCCCCACCCATTCTCAAAAAGCTTCCCTCTCGAAACCACACGATAGGTGTTACGACCAAGATGGCTTTAATGGGGCCCTCATTGACTTGCACTGTCCATTTATGTCTGAGGCCACTTGGCGGATTCCCAGGGTACTGCAGGCCCTAATTAGAAATGCATTGCACCGATATAAATGGATAGGGCCCACATTGGCTTGCACACTGTCCCTTAGTTTGGGGCTACCCTGCGGATTTCTGGGGTACTACAGGTTTAAATTGGATGTTCATAAAATCAAAATGGGCTTTTTTAAAATGGTGAATTTCGCAGCAAGGAGAGATTTTCATGCCTGTGAATCATTATATTTTGTAATCACTGAAAATAAAATCAGAAGACCCGTTTGGTAGCTGAAAGTCGGATTTATGAAATTCGCATCACTACTGCCTACGATACGACAAAGTAATCGAACGAATTGCAATTCTTTCCATCTATATATGAACTGCCACCTTTTAGAGGAACTGTAATCTTTGCAAATCATGATCGATTTTTTTTGTCTAATAACAAAAGTGCCGGTAGTGTCACTGGTGCTTTTGGGTCTCGAGCTTTTTGAGGAGCCTTTTGAACATGAAGGACGTTCTGTGAAATGTTGATAGGAGTAAAATATGTCGGGATATTAAAAAAAAAAAAACTGCACAGCATAATTACACTTCAATTGTGCCCATACCTTATTGTTTATACTCCAAATGCGTCGAGTTTGTGCCTGTATTGTAATGAGAAACGTTTGATCTTTGACTATAGTACTTTTGAGAAGAGGCCGTTTGCTAAGTAAATCATACTTGCTCTCACATAACATCATACTCTCGCACATGCACAACTGTAGTCTTATACAGTCGTACCTATGCAGAAACTTTACTATACTCTCATACAAACATATCGCTGCACTCAGACATTATACTACACTCTCATACACACAATACTATACTCTCACACATACTACATAATACTGCGTGCAAATACAGTCATACATCAAACTGTACAACATATACATAGAGATCAGTCTACAAGTACTCAAAGAAAAACATCACCGAGAGGTGATAATTGCACTAAAACCCTCTAGTAATAGCAATTTTAATAGTGTGAGAAAGAAAAGTATCGTGAGAGTGTATAGTAGTGTAGGGGGATGGTAAAGTAGTATGTGAGAGGAGTAATATGTGTAAGAGCATAGTAGTGTTCAGGTGAGAGTATAGTAGACTGCATGAGAATATAGTTGTACATATGTGATATGTTATATGGTAGAGTATAGTTTACTTGTAAAACAGCCTCTCATACGTTTTAATCTGTTCATGTGCACGACTGTTGGAATATTTTTTTTGCTGAACTTTTTTCATTTGTCAATAAATTTTCAGTGTTTGATAGTTGTTTTTCTACACTTTCCTTTTTTACACCACAGGACTCTGAAAATCTATCACACATATTGAACTTACTAAAAGACAGTTTCTACTCTTTTTATCAAGTATTTTTATTATTTTACCATACGTTTTCAATCTGCAATAAGTTGGACTCTGTAAAAACATAATGTGCACCGATTGATTGCCTTGCGGTCATGACAAAGGGCATAGAATTAGCACAATAAAATATATATAAAAAAACAAAACACTTTCAATTTTCTGGGAAAAAACAAATCCGGCCTATGCTCGTCCACGTGGGTGGGAGGAAGCGCAGCGAGTACATTTGTACATTATTTATATTTCTCATCTCAGCCGACGTCGTCCGTCTCACGCGCCGACGCTTGTAGGAATGTTTTTTAACATCAGAACTGCAAAACAAAAGGATTTTGGTTAGACATGGTTTTGTCCCACTCTTTGTAAAAGGTTCGTACAGGTGCTTGAAATCTTTAAAAATGCTTGAATTGAAATGTTTTCTGGGATTGAAATGCACCTGTATTTTGGGTGAAGTGCTTGCAAATGCTTAAAACAGTTGCCATGTTTCTCAACAAGTTCGCTTTAAGATGATACCGACACTGCTCTTGGATGGTTTCCCTTTGCCATTGCAGTTAATCTTCCCGCGTGATTAAACGGCAGCTGATTTTAGTTTGTATGGCTTTGTCCAATGAAGCGTCATCGCCCAAGAGGACAGGTGCATGGTACACCTAGACATGGCACTATGAAGTTGATTACGAATCCATTATGGACATTTATTTTGGGCCATGCAAAAAATTAAGGTAGCGTTTCCCGGTGGTAAATTGTAATGGGAAGAATTTCCTGCAACTGAAAATGTAATCAACATATTACTTTTGACCCAAAATATTTCCACAAATATATTTGCGAATTACTCAAGATAAAAAAAATCTTAATAAATGCACACGCATGATTAAAAAAAATACATGATAGACACCGTGGTACTAGATTCATTGGAAAATTGGCTTTGAAAGTCTTTATGAAGTGCTTGAATTTGGCCAGGAGATAGGTGTACAAACCCTGTTTGTAGTCAATGAACCGTATTTTCTGGACTATAAGGAACAGATGATTAGTTGGTTAGTTGGATCCCTTAACGAATATGGTTGTAGGGGCACCATCTCCTGTGATATGTCTTACACATACGTGTATAATGCCCTGTTTAAGTGTAGCAAGCACAATACCATACAAACTAATGCCAGCCACAGTTAACAACAAGGAAAAAAGAAATGCAATGGCAAAGTGAAAGCACAAGAAAGCAGGGTCTGAGTCATTTTAGGCAGACTAGTTGAGGAACGTGGCAACAATGTCAAGCATTTAGAAGCACTTGACCCAAAACTCTAGGAATTTTCAATCTTTGAAAACATTATAATACGAGCATTTTCAAATATTTCAAGCACCCGTAGGAACCCTGATTTATATCTTCAACTTTGTCAAAAATGCTCTATGCACAACATACAGCACAGATAAATTGCTTTCTCTTTTCCATGTGCAAACATGGAATTGATAAGGCACAAATTAATGATGACTAAAAGCAGCAAGTTAAGACAAATAGCACCAACTTTTTTTTTTAATCACGTAATATAAAAATACATTGGTTTTGAAAAAAAAAAAATTCTTTAAATTATTCAGCAAGACTTTGTTTTCTCCATTCTCTTTTAACATTTGTTCCTGGCACCTTGAGTAAAAATAGTGTGACGAGATAACATCTAATGCCTTTTCGTATGTCATCTGTATCTAGCTGTCTAGTGGTTATATTTCGGCACCATCATTGCCGAGACCCGGTTTTGATTCCCTTTGCACAGTAATTTTGATTCTGGTCAGCAACAATTATTGACTGATCAATCGTACAACTGATATTTACTGTATGTGTATTAAGAAAGTAATTCAGTGTGCCTTGTACATGAAAATATAGGATAAAAATATTTGGGGGGATGTGCCTTATAGTGCAAAAAACACAGTGAGCGTGTTGAAATCATACATTTTTGAGGAACTCCTCAGCAACGATACGAGCCCTGGCGTTGACGGACAACTTCATCTCGCTGATCTCTTTGTCGATCTCCTCCATGAAGTGAATGACAAAGTCCACCAGCTTGTGCTTGTACATCTGCTCCGTGTGGAAGTTCGTGATCAGGAAGCTGATGTCGTAACCCTGGAGATGCAAAAGAATTAAACGTTTCAAACGAAAGAAATAGTTTGCACTGTTATACATTTTATATTTTTGGTAGCAAGATAGACATATTAATTTCTTTTTTTCCCCTTTTTGTTTTTACCGGGAAGCTCAACATAAACGGCATGTTCGATACAGCCGGACAAGTATGGATGTCAAAGTGAAGGAATTCAAAGATGAAGAGCGAAAGAAACTATGAATCCCTCCGGTACCCATACGTCTCATTTAATTAGTGAAGCGCATCAAAATTTCAATACTGATCTAAAAAAACCCCCCAAAAAAAACACTTTCTTTCTGAAAAGCGTGCAGCCATACTACCCAACATCTTGAGAAACCAATAAAAAAATATCAGCGGGGAAATGTCTATTACAGAATAGTAACACATTGTATCACAAATAAGACACTCGTTTGCGGACTCTGTCTCCAGCTATTGATCGTAATTAATTTGGGATCAACGTATATGGAGCAGTGAGACAAAAACACTCAAAACTCAATGTACTGCACTGGCTAAAATTCAGAAGCCTGTACAATCACAACACAGTATTTATGCTAAGCCATGCAACTGATCTTAAGCTCTCCCATCCCTTGCAGACATGACAAAGTAATAAAGAAGAATAAGTATTGCTAGTACATCCCAAAAAAATTATACATAAACGGTCTTTAACAAGTAGGGTCACCTGATCCAATATTTTAGATTGGAAGCAGGTAACTAATTATTCGGAACCCTGTACAATCACAACACAGTATTTATGCTAAGCCATGCAACTGATCTAAAGCTCTCCCATCCCTTGCAGACATGACAAAGTAATAGAGAAGAATAAGTATTGCTAGTACATCCAAAAAATTTATACATAAAGGGTCTTTGACAAGTAGGGTCACCAATATTTTAGATTGACAGCAGGTAACTAATTATCGGTTATATTTTTCCTATCGGGCTGGAAACCCTTTCGTCATATGAGGCAGTTATCAGTCTGATACCTGTCAGCCTAATACTTATTGTGTATCCCTCTTTAGTTAGTAACAAGTGTTGGCTGACTGTTATTTAAGATTGACAGCTGCGGACACAGTCCGCAAACAAGTGTCTTAATCGCAGCACAATGTGTTACTTGTCAGCTCTAGACATTTCCCCACTGATTTTTGTATCAATTTAAGAAATGAATGTGAAGGAGTTCATTTTTATGGCTGCTTGAAGGGACTTTTTGCAATTTGAAAATATGATACTCACTGTTGCTGAAATTCGTGATTGCAGCTTCATGCATCAAGTATGTGCATATCTTAAGACACGCGCATTAGCTGAGGAGGTAGAGCGCTCGTCTTGGGATCAAGGGATCGCAGGTTCGATTCCCAGCTCCTCCGTGTTATATGTCGAAGTGTCCTTGGGCAAGACCCTGACTTTCTAATTCACCCAATAAGCAGGTCGGCGTCTTGCATGGCTGCATGGCCGCTATTGGTGTTTGAGTGCGTGTGTGAATGGGTAAGTGTGAAGCACATTGTAAAGCGCTTTGGGAGGTCTTCATTGACTTGAAAGGCGCTATATAAATGCAGACCATTTACCATTTACTCTAATAAACTTTTCTATTTTCAGCTCTTTTGGGGTTTGGATTGGCTTTTGGACTGTATTTGAAACAGGCCTTTTTTTACTTTAGCCATTTTCATGTCACACTAAGAAACTTTGATGACGAGCATGAAGTCAAGTCATGTGTATTTGAAAACTTGCTCCAATTCCTCCCCCGACACTCGTTTCATGTTTCCTAGTGTGTTGCATGTTTTGAACACCTCTGATAAAAGTAAAATAAAAGCAAAAAAAAAAAAATGTCATCAGAAAAAAATATCTAAAGGCTCTTTGTACTCAGTTGGGGATTGGTAACATACTTAGTAAGGCTTTATCACAACTTGAATTAATAAAGAAAATCTTTACCATTTTACTTTTTAAGGAAGCCTCAAATGACACACGCCACCATTAAGCCTGTGGCTTCAAATCTTATGCGGATTGTACAAAACCAAAGTTGAGTTTCTTCCTTAAATTTGCGCAAACAGCTAATAGTCAGGTGCGCTCTGTCATCCGGAATTTATGTTAACATTTGAATAAAGTTGAGTGAACCCGCTCACCTCCACCGGTTTCCTCCTGAGGATGAAGAAGTTCTCCGCTCTCATCATCATGAAGCGCATAAATTTGTGGCACAAAATCTTCTCGATCTCATCCGCCTGAGGGATTGCGAGACATGTTCACGTGATCACGTCGTAACAGTTACAGCAACGCCAGCCTCACCTGCTTGACAGCGATGCTGACCCTGACCGAGTTGATGGAGCCCTCAATGAGGACTTTCTCCTTGTCATTGCGGCTGATGACGACAGGCTGGAGGAGGAGTTCTTTGCTGCTCCTGCACGTGAGAGGCAAAGGTGGAGTCGTCTGCAGAACATCTCGTTCAGGCAACTAACACCGAGGCACTCACCGTACTTCCACCTCAGGCTTATTGTGTCTCTCCACCACCTGAGAGGAGAAGTTCTCCAAGCACAGGGCGGCCTGCAGGGTGGCTCTCACTGCATTCAGGTAGGGCCGCAAGGTGGCCGTCTGAGGAGCCGACAACATCAAATTAACACAAGAGTCTACAACCACAACCTTGTAAATAGCACTGCAATGCTTAGTCAGTGATGTTTACAAACCCCGCCAGTAGAACTAGTCTTTCAATAGAGTGAGGCATCTTCCTTTTTTTACTGATTATAAACTCTTTCTGAAAGTCACTCATGTGCAACATTCTTTCTGCCTTGAGCAGTAATATATAGAAATGACGGCATCAACATGAAGTACCGAATCTTCGATGGTAGGCTTTCAAATGAGTCAGAAGGGAAAAAAAATTGCTGGCTCCGTCTATTATCATTTGAGAGAGCCGTCCTACAATGAATGCTTTAATAAATGGCAGTTGGGTAACAATCTGACTTTTTTCTCAGTCAATCAATTGAACATTGCTCTACCAGGAGAACCCAGGAGAACATCACAAATGGAACAGTAACATTTTCCCTCCTACACAGTGACCTGAGAAGTCCTTATCCTTGATAACGATTGCCGGATCGGCAGCTTTTTCCCAATCATAATGGTATCCACAAATGGCCACCAAATTGGCTGGGTTCCCTCGCCATTTGGACCAATTAGTAGTAAAGTCTATTCATATTTTACTTTCATCGATAAGTGACGTCACAACCCAGTGCCCTATGAAGGCTACTAGACTGACAGCTGTTAGCTTTAGCTGTTAGCATTTCACTTTTTAGTGTATCGTTATTTTCTTCCAGCGCCCTCTAAAATGTCATCACTTTCACACAAAAAATACTCGCTTTTGTTTCAATTACAACCAAAATGGAGCCAAGTTCTGCCGTACAAAATGAGCAGCTAAAAATGTAGCCTGCTAGGTGCTAACATGTTGGCTAGCATCTTTGAATGAACGCGGTGAATACATTTAGACGAGCGCATTGAAGCAAAACACGTATGTGGCGAAAGCTGCTGATAAATCCACGGTGGGGGGGAAATGCCGACATTTAACAAAACGCAATTTTGGACGTCTAACTCACCATTTTGATGTGTCAGGCGAAGCGGCCACAAGGCGGAAGTAGCCTCTCTGAGATTTACCGATTTCCGCGTCGGAACCGGAAGTCCTCTGAAATAAGGGGCGTGGTCATGAGACAAGGGAACATTGCGTCTTAGATTCTTTTTCCGATGAAAATTACTTCCGAAAAAAAACATAACGTCGGTACAGTCATACATTATCATGCCACACTTGTCAACCTCAGCCAAATACTCCCCTTATTAATGACTGCAATTCTTCTTATTAAGCGATAATAAACCTTACAGACGCAACCGGCACCCATTTACTCACAGCAGACAGACCATGTAGAATAAAAACCAGGATAATTTGGCTAGATTCTTTTTAAATTTACTAAATACTCGTCACAAACTATTCCTAAGCATCTTTTTTTAGTTCTGTTGTGCGGAAAAACTACAAAAATACTACTGCAGAATTACTACACAAATCCTACTACAGAAATAGTACAAAAAATACGAGAAACTCCTAACCCAAAAATATTACTAAAAAAATACACGAATAATAATAAAATATTAAAACAAATACAATACTACAAAAGTACTTTAAAAATTCTACAAAAATACTACAGCAAAAATACACTACAACTTCTACTTAAAAATACACTGGTAACTCGTTCTGGGAGTAGCTTTGTAACCCGAAACATTTGTAAGTAGAGATGCCTTTTGAATGTAAATGCACTTATCTGTTTTAAGCCCAGCAAAAGTATATGTTTTTTTAAAAAAAAATCATAAAAGAGTATCACAACATGAAACAAATAAATATAACAATTAAGTGACCATTCGATAAACATAAAACGAAAGGCACATAATGTAAAAACAAACAAAACAAAATAAAAGAATAAAGGAAATATTAAAAATGTTCATCTACCTTTTAACTGGCCACTTTCTTTACTGATCCTCAGCAGTGAATTTTGCCTCCTGTTCCTTGAAAAACTGATCCAATGACGTCAGCTTTTGATAATCCGTCAGAAATGTGCTAGGCAGAGCGGAAAGGGGACACGAAGAGCATGCCGGGATTCACGCGTATGCATCCAGTTGCCAGGTAGAACTCTGGGAGCGGCCAACGGCAGCGCATACTGTACTGTATTATTGACTTTGTATCCTGAAACACCTTTGTAACTTGAGGCAATATTTTCCCATTCAGGGACTTTGCAACCTGAAACCTTTGCATGTAGAGACATTTATAAGTAGAGGTACCACTGTACTACAAGATTACACTACATGATTAATGATTGCAACCCCCTTATTTTATAGTCACATTCAAGTCGAATTTATTTGTATAGCCCTTAATCACAAAATGTCTCAAAGGACTGCGCAGGTTACAATGACACCATCCCCTGATCTTAAACCAACATGCGGACAAGGAAAAACCCAAAACCTTGAGAAGCCCCCTTTCAATGTCTCTTATTTTCCTCATCCTGCAGTTTTTGAGTTTTTCCTCGCCCGCATGTTGGTTTAAGATCAGTGGGTGGTCTAATTGTAACCTGAGCAATCCTTTAAGGCACCGGGGCCTAGAGGGAGATCACTCTGGATCCTGCAGATTTCTTCTTGGCTCCTGGGGTCACAAGTAGATCAGCATTTTCTGAGCAGAGGCTCCGTGCAGAAACATAGGCAGAAGTCATATCAGAGGGAACAGATAACCAAAAATAATCCTTCAAAACACATTACAGCACCCATTTACTCACAGCAAGAGGAGCTATAAATAATTTTTAAAAAGACAATGTGTAAATAAGTTAATTTTAAAAACAATTCTTGATCAAAGAAAAGATTTGCAAGTCAACCATGACATTAGCAATCCTCAATGACGTTGTCATCTGCCACCAGTGACCGAGACGATCCGGATTAGAGCCGAAATGGGCAAGACGAAAATCGAAAATGATTTTAAGAAATGTTTCATAAGTCATAGTGACAGAATAAGCTTAGATTTATTCAATAATTTTATTTCACTTTCAAATTCCAGTCGACAACATTGGCTCTGCAGCAATTTTGTTTCTACAAGAAGAATACCATGGTAGAAAGATGGACTTCTGTTGACACGGGCATTTTTATCCACCTATGCTCTTTTGACTCTCCCACACACTGTGAAATACAGAATCCGTTAAAAAGTGTAACTAACTTGGCCGACCTGAGCTACAACCAGATAAGTGAGGAGCGATGTGGGTGACACATATTTGGTAGCATTGAAAGATGAACACAAAGAACAGTTAAAGAAGCGAATGTATTATATGCAAGAGTGAGAATTAAAAATCTATGCTGGAGGGGGTCATACAATCAACATGTTCAAGAGGGAAATTTTAACAAGGAGAATTCAACTACCATGATAGGAAAGGCATATTTTGTGGCAGATGTTGCCCCAAAATCAGTCATCCCTCCACATACACAACACATAAAGGCAAAAAAGTGCAATACAAACAAAAACATTGGCGTAAGATGGAATATCCACCAATTGAAATATATATATATATGTGATTTATATTAATATAAATGTATATATGTAATTCAGGATGATTACTTTGAACAGGCAATGGAAAGAGAACAGAAAGAGAAAATAAGCTCTGTGGGATGCTGAGCTCAGCCAACATCACACAGTACTAAGCATCAAAAAAGTCAAGTTATTTTCCCATATGGTTTCAACATCGGTGCTGTCGCCCAGTCCAGAGAGTTGATGTCTCACCACAGAGTGCGAGTGGCGCAGTCCATCTCTCGTATGATCTCCGGACACCAAAATTTGCAAGATTTGAAGTGACGAGTGGGTTGGTTCATCCATGACTCCTTACAGCATGACTGGATGAAATTAAGGAAGACTTGCAGTGTATTGCCCCGGGAGCGAGGTGTGAGGGAGGTGACCGATGTGCCGAAAACCAAGATGAGAAGTTCCCAGTTGTGTCTTTTAGCAGCAGCCGCCGCCTCCCGCAGGCTTCGGTCGGTCATTCCGGTCCAGTTTTATGGGCTCCGGGAAGTCGTTGTACGGCTCAACCTCTGTCTCCTATAAGAGGAGAAACATTTCTTAGTGTTTCCTATAAACTTCTGTGAGACCATGGTGGGCAGACAATCGAGGGGAGCAAGGCCCAGAAATTACTTTGGTACATTTTGAATTCAAATGCATTGATCATTTTTAGGGCAACATACAGAAGCTAGATCTATCACGTGTGCCCGTGTTAACTATTGAACAGTGTCTGAAATAATGCCCGGGGCGTGAATCTTTTACGTAAAAGTTACAAAATGTCTCCGCCTGGGTGGCCGACAACTTTTTCAAGTTAAAAAAAAAAAAAAGGCAAAATATATATATATTTATTTCAAATCAAACGTTTGCTTTATTCCGTTTTCAAAATCTTCGTTTGGTTTGGAAATTTCGGGATTTTGGTCCGTTTTGCAATTTGCAAACTCGGCAGCCAATCAGACGTCTGCATCGAATAACTTCGTGCTTCCAAACTTTCCCGAGCGTTCTCAGGTCGAACATTTGCATATCGTTTTCCAAAGTAAACACACAGAGAACACAAGAAAAATTAAGTGGTTAGGAATCAAGCCAAAACCTCAGCCCCAGAAGAAATATTCAAAAGAAGCAACTTTTATGACGCTAAAGAACGTAAACGTACATTAAGCGCATCATGGAAAGAGGAGTTCACGTGGCTGGTAGCAGACCATGCAACGCAAACATTGCATAAATGAAGATGAGTAAATACAAGTACATACTGATGGCAGATGAAAAACAGCGATGTCATATACATGCAATGAATGTTGTAAGTAGATTCATAATCAACTTTATTATAAAGTGTTGTTATATAGTCAGATTATCAATCCTTAATACTTTGCAACGATGGGTTATTTTCGCAAAGAGTCGTCTCATTGTGTTTCAAGTTGTGAAAAAAGGGGGCAGGCAACTTCATGGCTGGGAAGGCAACTTTTCAGAATTTTCTGCCCTGGTGTCCGGTAACTTTTTGTCATGAGTTTCAGACACTGTATTGAATCACAAACACGATAGTTATTAAAAGCAACGACACAAAAAACAGGTCACACCCACAAAGCAGGGTAAATGAGACAGGAATTTAATGCAAAAAAAAATAAAATAAATTATATATAATGTATATATATATATATATATATATATATATATATATATGCTCATGGTCTAAGTTGACTTAAAAATAACTAACGTTACCACAATGCCGATTCTGTGCTATTTTAAAATATTGTATCGGCAAGTAAACAGACCACATCACTAAGTTTTAATTAAATATAATAATCTTATCTTTGATTTGGTTTTAATTCGTTTAAAAAAAAAACAGTATATAGCCCTTTGAGACTCTTTGTGATTAAGGGCTATACAAATAAACATGACTTGACTATCAAATATCAGTACCACTACTTTGGTGACTGCTGCTATGACAGGATCCCGGTTTACAGGTTATTGTAAAGCGAAACCTATAAGCTACAGTTAGGTCACTTGTCCACCAAAGCATTTTCCTAATCTGAGTAAATGTTTCTAATTACAACGGCAACAGAAAATGCCGGCAGTATAACAAGGCCCTGGGGAGATTTTCTGCGCAGAACGCTTTCTATATGGTCGCCAAGAATTGAAAAATCGTCACATTTTACCCACGTCCAATCACAGTGCAGGCGGGGCGGGACAACACCACGACAACCGAATGTCATCTTTGCAAGTCTGGTGCAACAACCACGTAGCATAACTACACACCACTGTGTTTACGGTCATTTATTAAATGAGAAATCTGAAATTAATTGTTATAAACTTCAAATTGCTATTTAAAA
This sequence comes from Urocampus carinirostris, assembly GCF_059441175.1. NCBI lineage: Eukaryota > Metazoa > Chordata > Actinopteri > Syngnathiformes > Syngnathidae > Urocampus > Urocampus carinirostris. The sequence goes on from NC_142354.1 coordinate 24,513,223, forward strand.
CATTTTTTTAATACGACAAGTTTATGAAAAAAAAAATACACCCTGATATCACCAAAAACCTTATTCCAATCCTGTCTCTCACCTGTTTGAGGGCATTGCGTGCGATGGTCTGGAAAGCCTGCTCGACGTTGATGGCTTCTTTAGCACTCGTCTCGAAGTAGGGAATGTTGTTTTTACTCTGGCACCAAGCTTGAGCCCGTTTGGTGGTTACCTGTCAGATGATCAGGAAGACAATTGTGTGAGGGGCAGACATTATTGTACTTGCATGTATCACCAACTTCTAGATGGGTGCAAAGACCCTGGACTTGTTATGTGAACATGTATTTTATTATCCTAATATTTGGGTTGGGGGCAGTTGCACGAAACTGCACGAAAGAAAAGGCGGAATTGATGCCTTTACCGATTGAGTACTGTTTATCTTAAAAAGAAAGGCGCCAGTGGTCAATAGTTGGTTTAATATACAACACAAGGAAATCATTTTTTAATTGTAAACGTATTGACTAACAAAGCACAAGAATAATGTTGTAATCTTGTTTAAACTTAACCCGTGAGAGAGAAAAACGTTTCTCCGCTTTCTGTTCGTTTTGAATCTACATTGTAAAACGGTAAAAATAAAAGCATCAAGATGAGCATTTTCCCCAAAGTTTTGAATAAATACCTGTCTGGGCAATAATGAGCTTGTAGAATTCACAAGAGCGCAGTCAAAAAAGCTGACTATTAATTTGATAAAAGAAAAATCGTTCCAGAGCCTGAGCAAAAATGAAACTAAGAGTGGAATTTCCACTGAAAAATGAAATCCTTGTTCAAACCGGTTCTAAAAGGAACTAGTATGACAAAAGAAGTTAAACCCCCGGAATGAATGGATTAAGGTAACTATTAAAGCATGGTCAACAACACTAAATAAATTAAAAACATCAAGGTCCATGATTAGGGCTTCGAAAATAGCGAAAAACCCAAATTTTATACCTGGGGTTATGGATAAGGATTTTGAAAAATGGTCACAAATGGGATAGATGCTGTTTAACCAGGTGTTTGAAGGACAGGTATTGAAATCTTTGGAACAGCTTCAAGAATTTGACCTGCCTAAGAATGATTTTTATAAATATTTGTAATCAAGGCATTACCTCCAGAGACATGGTGAAGTGGGGAAAATATGTAAGGAGCCAACTAAAGTTAAGGAATTGTTCATATCATACTCAAAAGGAAAGTCAATAATGGGGGATAATTTAAAAATGTATAAAGCTCTACAAATAGATCTCAGTAATGATGTGATGGAGGTCAGGGAAAAACAGGAACTGGAAGTTAATGTAATGATAAAAGATGACGATTGGGAGAAAATTTGGAAAGGGGGGACACAAAATAACCAGCAGTCCGAAATGGAGGGAGTTTGAATGGAAAGTAAAAATGTGATACTTCTATACACCCTCTATCACTTCAAAATATAAGAATACATTCAATTTATGTTGACGGAACTGTGGGAGGGTGGGGGATTTCACTCAAGTTTTCTAAGACTTCCCGAAAGTATTAGATTTCTGGAGTTATATTCAGACAGATATAAAGTTAATTATTGATTGGGAGTGGCGGTTGGACCCAGGGACCTATGTATTAGGAATTTTCCCAGAAGAGTTATTGACTAATAAAAAACTATGTACTAAGGGTTATGACCTGGTAGAAAAAAAAATGATCCGTTTCCTGGTTGAAACCATAACCTCCTGACATAATAAATGGAGAGAAAAATGAAAGAAAGTGTACATTAAGAAAAAAAACCCACTACAATGCTTCCAATTGAAAGTAGATCAATTTAGGAAAAAATGAGAGCCTATTACACAACTTCTACTTGATGTCTTAACGCCTCACGTTTTAATTGTATTCCTTTTATTTTCATTTTTGTTGTTTATTTTTATATTTTAAAGGGAACATCAACTACCGTATTTTCCGCACTATAAGGCGCACCTAAAAGTCTTAATTTTTTTCAAAAGCTGACCATGCGCCTTATAACACAGTGCGCCTTATATATGGCTCAATATTAAATTCGCAAGGTCTCGCAACTTACTCAACAGCCGCCGACTCGATTTTCCCCCGAACGTGGAGTAGTCCGCGGTGTATGCTGGGATTTATATACCGGCGTTTCATTGGCTAACCAATGTGTCAATCATCATTTGAATCGATCACTATTGGCTGAAGTTATTCGGAGCCTCGGATTGGCTAGATGGCCAAAACAAACCCTGCAATCAGCCGAGTTTAGCAATGGCGTAGCAAGTCCGCGGTGTATGCTGGGATTTATATACTGGCGTTTCATTGGCTAACCAATGTGTCAATCATCATTTGAATCGATCACTATTGGCTGAAGATATTCGGAGCCTCGGATTGGCTAGATGGCCAAAACAAACCCTGCAATTGGCCGAGTTTAGTAATGGCGTAGCAAGCTTAGCAAGCTTGTTAAAGTACACCATAAAGAAACATGTTTTATTAGTCTGTATTTGTAAATATTCTACTCTCCTGGATTTACTTCACTCACGGTTGTAAGAAGACCATGATTGCGTATCATTATTGAACGTGAGAACTTAGGTGAGTTATGCGGCTTTATATTTTCCCGGTATCTTGTTTTAGAACAATCTTGATGTTGCTGTGATGAGTTGAGTGAATTAAACTCAATTCCAAGTGTTTATTGTCATATGCACAGTAAAGTTGTGAGCGAAAAAGAAAATAGAAACATAGAAATGTTTGGCATTTCTTGAATCCCAAGACTTCAACCTTCCGAATGATATTTGAAATGACGCATTTCAGTGACATCGTACGGACACCGCATCCGCACGTGTCTACGACACGTATTTGCTTCTTTGTAAGCTTTGGGAATGTTAAGGGGGTAATCAGTTTGACTGAATCATCTGACTGTTTTGTCGACGTTCCCATTGTAGCGCCTTAGAACAATCGACTTTGGCCTGGACGGATCTATTGACACTAACAAAGATGTTATATAATGAAATTGTGAATATGTTTGATTTTCGAGAAGGTTTGTTCAAACCTCACTTTGTGTTTGCTGTTAAAAACGTAATATTGGAATATAATATTGTGAATTTGCTTAATTGCTGTTGAGATTGTCATGATTGTTTTCTGTTTTTAGTGTCAATAAATTTGTTCAAACCAAAAAAAAGTTGGGAAAGAGAAACGGATCTATTGACACTAACAAAGATGTTATATAATGAAATTGTGAATATGCTTTGATTGCTATTAAGATTTTCGAGAAGGGTTGTTCAAACCTCACATTGTGTTTGCTGTTAAACGTCATATTGAAATATAATATTGTGAATGTGCTTAGTTGCTGTTGAGATTGTCATGATTGTTTTCTGTTATTAGTGTCAATAAATTTGTTCAAACAAAAAATAATCCGGTGTGCCTTATCTATGGAAGATATAGGACCAAAATCTATTTTTTTGGGGTGCGCCCTATAACCCGGTGCGCCCTATAGTGCGGAAAATACGGTATGTTTATTTTTGTGTGTAGCTGTATGGGGGATGACTGTTGAAGTGTGTGAGAAATAAAAAGCATATTTAAAAACAAAAAAACAAAAACAAAACCCTAGCTATGTCCGACTACATAACAAAACACAACCGAAAACAGTGGAGAGGCCTTACAATTGTGACTAAATAATATAAGAAGTTATAAATGAAGAAATGATACAACATGACTCAATATAGGAAGTCACATTTTCCAATATTGCAACACCTGCTACACGCTTTTGTGCTGAAAATTGTATTTTTTTCTAAAAAAAAATTAATTGTGTTTGGTGGGTAAAGTATATTTGTTGATACTTGTATCTTTAAAAATATAATGGTTTTTACATCGCTGGACTTGGCAATTCATTAAATTAATATTACTAATTTATCATCGTAAAACTCGACAATTTGAAGAATTGCTAAATTGTGAAATAGGCGAAAATAAGTAAAGAAAAATTGGGACTTATTTTCTAGAAGCCGATGCTTACTATTAGTCATTAATTTGGTAAGTTGTAGCATTTAAGAAAATCAGGTAGCTATTTTGTGCACATGGTACAAGTGCTAAATTTGTAAATATTTATATCAAATTTGTTATTTTAGTACGAATACTTTGACAAGCATGTATATATTTTTTAATCAATTTTTTTTTTTAAACAAATATGTCTTGATCGGGATTATTGTACTGATTAGAATTGTAGCCTGACTTTTAATTTTCACTTTTAGGGCATATCAACCAGTCCTTTTACATAGTTTAGAATGCATTATAGATCATCATGAGGGACTTTTGCAAAAAAAAAAAAAAAAAAAAAAAAAAAAAAAAAAAAAAAAAAGGAAATTAATGTAAACATTTTGTTGGCCATCAGCAAAATAAACAAGAAATTAATTGTTTTGTTCCAACTGAACGTATCAATCCTGGAAAATAACCCAAATTTTGCACCCTTATGTAATAAACTTGCATTTATAGACGCGCTGTAGTGCTGGAAATATCAAATTGAGTGATATAATTCCTTAGGCCCACCTGTCTGTTCTCCAAGTCGATCTTATTGCCAAGCACCACAAATGGGAAGTTCTCAGGATCTCGAGGGCTGGCCTGGATCAGAAACTCGTCCCTCCAGCTGTCCAAGGTTTTGAATGTGTTGGGCGCGGTAACGTCAAACACCAACACGCAGCAGTCGGCTCCTCGGTAAAATGCAACGCCTAGCGACTGGAACCTCTCCTGGCCTGCCGTGTCCCAAATCTGAAGAGTGAAACAGTGTTGCTCACACACTGCCTTGACAGGAATTCAACTAGGAAGTCACCTACTAGGGCTGCACGATTAACCAAAATCAAATCGATATAGCGATGTGACGGAGTGCGATTGTGAAAGTAATCGTTTTTTTAAGGATTTATAATTTGTTATTGGATTAATGGAGTGTAGTTGAATGATGCAATCTCCGTGACGTTCTCTCTTTTATACTACAGTGAGCTTTTACCCATGGGCCTAACTAGCCTGTGATTGGGTGTGTTCAAGCACCCTCAAATTCAACCCAAACACCCCCAAATGTTATAGCATTTTTAAAACTCTTTCTTAATATAGAACAGGACATGCTTAAATATGATTAAAAACGCTAGATACAATATAAAAAAGGAAAAGAAAACAAAAATGAGAACAGCACAGTGTAGGAAATATTCCACTGCCCTAAAATACTTTGTGTGCATTGAATTCCTAGCACTGCGCTGGAGCTAGAGTTCGGGTGAAACTTGGCAAAATCAGGTTTCCCAAAATAAACCCTTATTAGGTGAAAATCAACACAAAATTGGTAATTTCTTCAGTGTCAGTAATAAGTCGAAACATAATGCAGAAAGTGATAACGGCAATAATTCTGGCACGAAAAAACGTCGGAAAAATTCTTCGGAAGATCGCGGAGACAAGGAAAACACGTGTGTTGAAAGGAACGATTCGACAAAAGAAAATAAACAATAGAATATAGATTAATATAATTATTTCAGCAATATTATTTTGTATAATGTAAAATATTGTTGTGAACTGAAAAATCTTGAAGTGATAACTGATTTGTATTACCAATAAACTGTGATGATTAAAACTGAATGTATATATAGATTTATATAATATATTTGTCACCGATTTAGAATTTTAACCTTGATATCACTAAATTTTGGGGACCCATAGGTCTCTTTTGGGACCCATAGATTTTTGAGCATGAGAGTCCCCGGGAACCATCACTTTTCAGAGGTAAAATGAACACTGTAAAGTATAAATGAATCCAGTTTGAATGAACTACTATTTGACCACTAGTTTTTTCTGCATTGTGTAGTGCAACCAAAAATCAGTGCAAGGAAGCATAAAAACTATGGAGACTTAAAGTGACTGATTTTACCTCACATTTTCTTGCCCAGCTTTTCTGAGTTTTTAAGTTACCCTTAGCAGCAAGATGGCTGAAAATTAGCTCATGTTATGTAGAATAAATGAAAATTTCTCCAGCAACAAGTATTTTTTACATAAATGTTTACATCATAGATAGCGCATTTTGTATTCTTTTTTTAAATGAAGATTGCTCTTTTTGATGAAAGAGTTTTCTTTCTACTACTAGGAGGCGCTAAATAATACAACTGTCCCTTTAAACTTTTCTATTACGGGACGCATGTTAGAGACCCCTGCCCGAGACCATCCACCCACTGGGGTCTCACAAAATTATATGGGAAACACTGCTAACTATGATTAAGTACAAAAAAAAACAACCAAAGAAAATTAACAATTCTTATAAAATCCAAAAATCATATCTACATTGCAATACTGGTCTGAAAAAAAAAAAAAGAGTTAGGTGTTTTCCCCCCCAAATCGTGCAGCCTTATCACCTACTAACCTGCATTGTAACAAGCCGGTCATCCACCATTACTTCCTTGGTCAGAAAGTCGGCACCTATTGTGGCTTTGTACTGGTTACTGAACTTTTTGTTCACATACTGGTTCATGAGGGACGTCTTCCCAACGCTGGCAAGACAAGACAGAGAGCAGTACAGGATGACATTTGTGCTGTGTAGAAATATGCCAATCTAAAGTTAAACATTACGTTCAAATTGTCGTTATCGCAATAGATAAATACAGAAAACTACAGATCTATTTGCAAAAATGTAAGAACTAAACTCAATTGTCATTGTAAAAGCTGCTCCTAGATTTGAAACCACAGCCTTATATGGCCATCAAAGTTAAGTAATTCACGTCCATTTCTTACATTTTAAGTCCGGCGCGTGCCTGGCGCCAACCACGTAGGGAATTTGGCATTGACGCAGGGTACCCCTAGACATTTTAAGACCTTTTCAAGACCACATCCAATGAAATTTTATACCAGTCTCTCACTTATTTTTGGCAAAAACTTCTAAAAGAATGCAAAATAATCTGTCTTAATACTTAAGAATAACAGCATAAGACAGGGACAAGTAACAATCACCTTTTGAATGAAACAAAGTGTGTGCATACACACACATGGAGCAAAATTATTACAAATACAGCCCTATAAACCTTTGCTGAAATCTTTTAAACACTTTCAAAAACAAAACTTGAGGAGTGTGTGGTTTTGTGGCTATATTTGACAAAATGCATACAAAACACAGTAACTGCACGGAACGTGTTTTGCGTGTGTGTGAGTGAGCGAAAGAATGTGTGCATCAGTAAGCGAGAACTGCAACCATGTGTGTGTGTGTGTGTACCTGTGTATTTCATAAATCTGTGAATGTGCCTGTTTGTAAACACAATATAGCCTACAGTTTTGGGGTTCTGCTTTTTTCGCTGCATCTGTTCATTCAGGTTACCAAGTTTAGCCAATTTGTTCTTGTTGCTGGCACATGGGAAAGTAGTGGAAACATGACTTTGAAGAGCTTGCTTATATTGTCATTTGAGGAATACAGTAGATGGTGCGATATTGTCGTCAGTCTCCACATCACCATTGCCTTAAAGGGATACCCACATTTTAAAATGTGAGAAAATAAAACATGGTTTTTGTCTAATATCTATTTTAGAATCGACAGATATAGGATTTTCATGGCCGATAATGATCATAAGTCTTAAGAGGAGGCTGATAACCAATATTTTGAGCTGATGTTAGTTTGCTGTAAAAGCTTAAAAATTGGTGTCAGAAAATTATAATAATAAAAAATAGCATTTGTTGTAAATTTAAATAAAACTTAGTAGCTCTCTAAAAAACTTTTACAGTAAATAAATTAAAATTTCAACACAATTAACATGACTAATCTTAAAAAAAACTAACGGGAAATGAAAAAACTCATAAAGGATAATAATTTAAATAGCTCTCTGATTTTTTTAAACAATGAATAAAATTGTCAATAAAACCAACACAACTTATATCAACTTATAACAAAAAGTGCAAGGAAATTTCAACATAGCTGGTGAATGGAAAGTTTGGGCACTACTGTTTAAGAGCCAGATTGACTAATACTATGGTAAGAGAGCTAATCACTTCTAAGTGTGTTTTTTTTGCTCTCACTCAATCACACACGCCTGATTGATGAACTAATGTTATAAGGGCCGATCGGCGGAAAAACACTGGAGACTGGCTGACGGAAAACATGCAGTAAGTCGCCAGGATAACTGGGAGCCAACAAGGCAACAAACACGAAACCACTTGGGGAAAAGCAATGAGGCGACTGCTAACAGGGCTAACCAAAACCATACATAAATCGATATTCCCTCTAAAGTTTCAGGGACAAGGACATATTAAGAGACCTTGAAGCAAATACAACTCACCCAGAATCTCCCAGGATAATGACTTTAAGGAGGACTTTCTTCCTGGAGGTCATTCTTCAAAATCTATTTGAAACAAGCAAAAACAATGTTTGTCATGTGCTCTTTGATTCAAAAGAGAAATATAAGCTATCAAAGTGCATGGTAAATGCTTTATCAAATCAAATCAGAATTTATTTGTATAGCACCTTTCAGACAACAAAATACAATTAAAAAAGCCAAATGAAAAATGCAATATTCAATAGAGAAAATCCCCCCCCCCTTGTCTATATTGAACGTCAAATACATCCGATAAGCTGTGAAAAGCTGTCATGTGCTTTGTAAGGATGAGAAATCACGAGGAGCACATCACTCCTCCATTACTAGGGTTACACTTCACTACAATTAATTTACGTCACAACAAAATCACTACATTTTAACTACTAAAATTCAGATAGAAACGTGGAGAATTTTTTTCAACACTGCAAACTGCTAAGCTATTTTTAAAACCTCAGTAGACTTGTTTGTTTGAAAGAAACTGCAGTTACGCATTAGGCAAGCTGCACCTATACATTTTTTTAACCCCGTTTTTTTTTAAATACACATCATTCAAAGTAAACCCGATAAACATTGACATGAAATATCTTTAATCTTTCATTTAGATTCAAGTATTTGCCTCACATTCCTTGCCAATGGTTAATCTGTAGTCAAATATTGACTTTGCTTTTTATAAAAGACACCGGCAAGCAGTTTAAATATCTGGACCAAGATATAAACAAACACAAAAGGTGTCAGCGTTACCATTTTTATCTTGCACCAATCGGTTACACAATTGAACCCTAGCTTCAACTCAGTTAAATTATATGGGCAGACTAAGTTGCAGTTTGCTCTATGCAGGTATTTTCCCCTCTGGATGAAAATCATAAATAGTTGTGGAAATAATATTTTAAT